>NW_025109462.1:0-6516 GCF_011392965.1 Frieseomelitta varia
GCAAATTTCTGAAAGAAATAATATTTTAATTTAAAATTAAGATTTTTCTTATATATTTTGATGTTTTGTAAAAAAAAAAAAGAAAAAATAGCTAGAAAGAAATTTTTGGTCCACCCTATATAATAATATAATTATATTAAATAATATTAAACACGAATATTATATTATGTTACGGCAAAAGTCGTTTCTTTGGTAGAAAGAGAGGATGAAATTAATCGCGCAACGATGAATAAAAACGATCCTCGAAAAAGAATGAAATGTAACGACGACCAACTGATGAAATTCTAAATATTCTAAATATTCGTCACAATGGACGATAAAAACGATTCTCTAAAAAAAATTCTCTATACTCTAGATTCTAGATATTCCAGTCACGGGGGCGGTGGAATTATCGGCAGCTGTTCCGATCGTGATTGCCCCGTGCTTTCCATTTTCGAATAGCACGCCCAACATTTCGTTTCTGCTCGGCCGCGTATTTTTAACTCCTTACGTTCGTCGGGATCTATGTACGTATGCCGTGCGCGATCAGTTGTACGTGAGCGACGAGCCTCTGTGGAAAAAAAAAGTCAAGCGGCAGACTTTGTACGACGCGAGGCAACCTCCCACGCGCACGCTGCTTCAATTTGTATTAATAAACGAAAGGAATCTTTCGTTGGAAACTGGCCCCCCTCGTCCGCCTCGATTCGCACGTTACTTTCTGCTCGAATTTTCCGAACGTTTCACGGACGGATCGTCCAAGCAATCGTTCAACACCACAACAACCTAACCTTAATCTAATCTAAACCTAACCTAAACCCGTCAACGTGATCAACGGATCCCACATTTTCTTTCTTTGCAATTACTTAGAAGATACTGTGCTATTTTTGTCAAAATTAATCCTTTAACCGTATATGATGAGTCAACACGCAGATCTGAACGTGAAGATCGTGTCTGAGTTCGCTTTTTGTAAATTAGCTTTGCAATTTACAAAAAGTTAATATCAATTTCTGTTTAGGCAGCAACCTTCCGTTTATCATCATTCGAATTATAATGATTTACACGCGGAATATTTTGATAACATATCGAAGGTCGGTTGTTAACTGTGCTCGTTAAACATTCTAGTATTACGTAACCCTCTAGTGAAAAGAAGGCATGTTCTTCAATGATAAGTAGTTCCACGTGCTAATTACATATGATTATGACTAGTGGAAGTCGACGGACAAACGTTCGATTGTTTCCTTCGACTTCTCGAGGCAGACCGGAATCAACTGCGAGATTTAATTCACATCACGTCCGCCATTACGCTTTCTTTGCTTTCGCTCATTAACGAAATCTGCCGTAGATCAAAGTACACGTACATTAGGAAGAAACAAACGGTAGCCAACTAGACAGAGATATAACGTGATTATCTGAGAGAGCGAAACAACATTCGACCGTACTTCAATCGACGATAACGACTATTCACGAGAATGTTTCATGTTCCATTCGTTAAACGAGACCTCGCTAGCTTTAGAAAGTTGCTCGATAATTAATCTTTCGAATTGTACGTATGGAAAAATGAAGAAAGAAAAAAGCAATTGCACTCGAGCCACGTAACAATTCACGTTGAAGTGAAGACGAAGAACGTTAGTAGTAAAATAGCAGGTTAACGCGAGAACGTTATCTGTCCTCGAGTGGACGTAGCCCGGCATAACAAAAGGAAAATGCGAAGGTTCGAAGGAAAGGGGAGCTCGTAGTGTGTCAAGATGGCTCGTCGCCATGGTAACTAGCCGGAGAGTACTCGGTCTCTTTTGCATTTTCACCCTCGGTAACCACCGTGTTTCCCACAACTCCACACACCTTCGTCCCCGTTTCGTTACGTTGGCCCTTTCAAAGAGCCCTATATAATCGAATCGATCGCAGCACACGTACGATCATCGTCGACGCGTATAAAGCTGGAAGAGATCGCGCGCGGTGAAACTGATCTCTCCCACTTTGGAGTCCAAAAAAGCAATTCGAAGAAACGAACCGAGAACAGTTTAAAACACGAGAAAAGAAGAAATTGTCACTAAGCCGAGATTGATTCTCCCCCGCGCTCCAAGTCCGATTCGCCATGCTTTGCCAAGCGAACGCCTCCTCTTTGTTCATCGACGAACACAAACGCGAAAGCTAAAGAGAGAAACGTACCTGACAGATGAGAATCCGTCAGCTTCCCGTGGCCGTGGCTCGGGAACAATGACGAGAGGCTGCCGCGAATGCTCCTAGCATGCAAGTTCTTTACCCTGGACTTTTCCTCGGTCGAGCTCAAAACCCGGTGTTCGTGTCACTCGCGCACGGTCGCCACCGCTACGGACGCACTCGCGAGGGGAAAAGAAAGAAAAAAAAGTGCACAAGGCTGTCGACCGATGCCCAGGCACGACACCGACTGAACCTCGCCTCTCCGGGAAACGAAGCTCTCGGGTACGCGTCGCGAGCGAAATCGATCGTAAATCCTCGGCACCACGCCTGCGTTTATGGGCTTCCCCTTGCTCCACCTTGTGTCTGCCTTTGCACTGTGACTCCTGGCGGCATCGTGCCCAACAACCGTGACGGTGCTGCGCTCTCTCGCAGCTTTCGCCAAACGTACACGACGCGCGCTTTCGATCGTTTAACCTAAACGGTCATTAAGTTGGCTGAAAACCCGATTTATTTTCATTTCCTTGCACTCCACCCGACGCGTCGTTCTGTCGTTACCACGATCTGTCGTCGTTGTAGGTATATATTCGAGCATTATATTCAAGCGTTGTTTCATTTCCACAACTGTTCGGACAAGTTTGTGCAGCGAGATATACATACATATGTATGAATATCGTGGAATAGACGCGTATAAATTTATATTTACCCGTGTGCAAATTCCAATGATGACATCATGCCCCCTCCCGCCCGGAGGCATATTTTAAAACCGAGAGGATGATGTCAATATCGCTGCCTTTTACGTTAGATCTTTACTCGGGGGAATTACTCATCGTACAAATATACGAAAAATATTTTTATCGGAGTCTGTCGATTGACATTTATGCAAATGTAAGGTGACAGCAGAAAAAAAAGAAAAAAAAAGAATAACTATAAAAGTTATGTTTATTTATTTTAACCTCTTGTGCTAGTAACTGGTTCACGGACCATAACGAGTGACCAAACCGTATACAATAATTCGTCTTCTGTTCGAATTCATCGGCATATCACTGGATAGAAATTACCAAGAGGTAATAAATTTATTATCTGTTTTGCCTGAGGTATATCTCAATATACTTAAAATTGAGAAAATATTGCAATTTTGAGACAAAAAATTCCACGTCATTCCAGCGCAAGAGGTTAACCACTGCGGACCATAACGAGTGACCGAACCGTACACAATAATTCGTTGCTTTCGTTCTTTTTCTTTTGAACTCGTCGGTACAATATCACTGGATAGAAATTATTGAGAAGTAATAAATTTATTATTTTGTTTCGCCTATTCTGTTTTACTTAAATATACTTAAAACTGAGAAAATATTACAATTTTGGGACAAAAAAGCGCAAGTGGTTAGAGTAAAATTTCAGTCTCGAATTCTCGCTAGAATCGACATTCCGTGCGTGTGTTTCGTCGTTGAATCGGATCAAGCGCGACGACGATTGCACCGGACGATAAGTAGAAGTCTATTAGAAACACCGCGCGTGGGCGGAGGTGTCTGAATTACCAAACTACAGCTGGTGGCAACGACTCTAACTTTTCCTGAGGAACGCAGTCTCAGTGAGTGAAATACGAAGAACGTTAACTAATTACTCGTACTAGTTTGTAACTCTTAAATTCTTCCCAAAAGCTGTCCATACCGGTATTTATTATTAACCGATATTATTAACGTGCATCATCGAACGACACATGCGAGCAAGTACAAGTGTATTATGAGCACGATAAAGGAAAAGGATATTTTCGTTTTTTCGCTTACTCGGTATCAGGTACAGATGTGATCATAGAGGGTATGCGCCCGTTGTGGTCCATAAATCGATTGATCTCCGGCTCTTCTTGAACAGGTGTCTCGTATACCAAAGTTTCTACCATTGATCCTTTGCTCGAACCAAAGGAAACTCTGAAAAGAAAAATGAATAAATAAATACATACATGTAAATGTAAATAAATACATAAATACGTATGTATGGGGAAATGAAACGAAACGAAATGTGAATGAGATGAAACAGTAGAGGAGCAACCGTAGACGCGAAAAATATTGTTACCTACCGCGTGGAAAGCCGAAAAGAAAGAAAAAAAGAAAAACAGCTGCCGTAAACCTCAATTTCCTATCGCGTGACGAGAAGTCGGGGCAAGCGAGTCGGACACTCGGTAACCGCATGGACTCGGGCTGATATGAAAATCGAAATCCCTTCGATCGCGTGATCGAATTACATGGATCAAGAGCGCGTCTACGGGTGCCTATCTCATACAATGTGGACAACACATTGAACACATAGAATCGAACTTTGAAAATGTCGGATAGTTGCTACGATCTGTATATGTACGTACGATTGGCAGTATCATCGAAACAAAGTGTAGTTTTCGAACGATAACACTCAAAGGTTCTCGAAAATAACTCGCGTTTTATATCCTGTGCCTATTTGATTTAATCTCTTTCTCGTAGAACGAGGTTGTGATCCAGGCTGGGGCTGTCAGCACAGTGCTGCCACGTGACGACAGCTTTATTCAACAAAACTATACTCGGGAGGATAATACAGGAGATAATACGGAAAGATACGGATAGGAGTCACATGGCTGTGCACAGTAATATTCTCGAAATACGTGTTATGTAGCTTCCTTTCTCTTTACTACTCCAACTGTGTCACCAATCCGAATTAGTTCTCGATATAACGTAATTACGATTTACAATTGTTCGTCCAAGCAATGGTTTCCTACCCGGGAGACTGAATTCGTTCGTTTCAATGTGTTTAGTTGATGGTTCAGCGCAATGTGTGATAATTATTAAATTAATGATTTTGCGCCAAAGATATTAGATACTCAAATTAATGTCCTATCTTTTGTTTTAAAAGGAATTTACCATGTGAAACTCAACAGAAGATTATTCGTCGTCGAATTTATACGTTCAAATCAAAAGTTTCGAAATTAAAGAAAATTTGCACATGCAGAATTTTAAATCATTTAATATCAATGCAGATTAAATTGTACTGAGGCAAAAATTGAATAAAACATGAGCAACTTGTTTAATTGCTTCAGTAAAATAAAAAATAAATAAATAAATAAATCGTCATGTCGTGTATAAAACCCACCTACTTATATACGTATGTTAGGGTTTGTTCAAACGCGGTCCACGCGAGTACGTCGAATAACCGTGACCTAGCCAACGTATAAATGTCACGAGAGTTTCAGCAAGAGGAGTTTCTGCGAAGCTTTGATCGCGTTTGTTTCAATCGATATCGCAAACAAATTGTCAAATATACTCTACCACCATCGTGGAGGATGAAGACAGAGGTATGATTCAATCGCACGCGCAAAAAAAAAAATAAAAAAATAAAAAAAAAGAAATAAAAAGTTACGATCGTACACGTGCATATGTGTTTTTCAAACCGGCCGAGATAATTTTAACCCGAACGACGCTTCCAAACGTTCCACCTTGACAGTGAAACGAGACCCGCTCCAATTTCCTTCACCGTTATTGAAACAGCGCTCGCGTAAACGCTACACCGACCGTCTTCCGCTTGGCGGATCCTCTCGCGCGGGCGAGAGCAAGTAAGCAAGTCACATATACATATATACACCGACCTGACAAAAATAACAATGGTGACGGGTATTCCACCATCTAGAACAGCACGACAATTCGAAATCGAACGAAATATTCAACGTTCGAGAATTAGAGAGCGATTCGTAAACCGTCGGAAATGGCGAGCAATTCGCGAGAGTCGATCGTATTGCCGTATCTGACCAAAAAGTGGCTTTTGATTTAAAAAGAAAAAGATACTTTCGGTAATTAACGACCGAGCATCGATTTCACGTAGATTCGGAACATTAGGGCGGGCCAAAAATGTTTGTAAATAAAATATCAAAATACAAGGAAGAACTACCTCTATTGATTTTAAATTGAACTTAAGCTCGAACGTGATTTTTTTTCATTTTAAAAATTATTTCTTTCAAATAGAGCGTTCGCAAATTTGTGCTCTGTTTTTTAAACAGGATCGCCCTGTATAGTCGTGCCATCTTAAATTGTTTTTAATTTTACAAACGAGAAGTAGCAACGCTGTAATAATAATCACGTAGATGCATATGTACTTTCATCCCATGTTCATGCTATGTGGCTTAAAAAAGCGTTTGCATCTAAAAATTTTGCCTCATAAATGTGAAGAGTACTTCTACTCTTGTCTCAAAGCAGATGTTGTAAACAAGTTAATTGAAAACCACCTTTCAACCCCTGCCTTGTTTTTTTTGACTTTCATCAAACGTAAATTGTTTGCGCGGTTAACCCGGGATTACCCACGTGAAGGTCTAGTCGCCGGGATGTACCTGCACTAGACCCCCAGGTGGGTAATCCCGGGTTA
>NW_025109463.1:0-6518 GCF_011392965.1 Frieseomelitta varia
AAAAAAAAAAAAAAAAAAAAAGAAAAATCTACGCAGCGAAGCGGAAACAATTTGATGGTGGCTTCTCTGCTGGCTGATCCATTTGATATTTTTTTTATTCCTTAAACACTCACATAATATATATATATATATTTATTTAATAATATATTTATAAATATATATATATATATTTTTTTTTTTCATACTCATATTTACAATAAGTGTTTTGTCACAGGGGGGAGGGGGGGTTGAAACGGTGACACGTTCGCCCTCGTTATAAATACGAATGTATATATATATTATATAGTATTATATTAGGCACTAGGCTAGCACATAATCCTTGCACGTGTGTGTGTGTGTGTGTGTGTGTGTGTGTGTGTGTGTGTGTGTGTGAGAACGTATCTTTTCTTTTCTTTTTTTTTTCTTTTTCTAGACTTCTTTTTCATGTACACATAATATTTATATATACGTTTGTACATATACATGTATATGTTGTATACAGATCGCAAGTGAATATGCATTACATCTGTCGGGAGTTGCACGCGGATGCCGCGGAACCTTCGAAAACGCGTTTTCCTCGCCGATCCTCTTTCCTTCCGTTCCTTCGTTCGCGCGAAAACCATCGTTTCGTTCTCTTCTACGTTACAGAAAAAGGGTGGAGCGGAGACGAACGAAATCCTGCAATTTTCAACACGCGTGTTTCAACTGACCGAATGAGTGCCTTTTGCAAGAATCTTCGGAGCCTCTTTCGAATTGAAAGCTACTTTATACATATCGGGAATATTCTGCATTTCTTCCTCCCTGATTTTTCAAAATTTTTTCCCCCCGGATTCTCGACGCGGTAGACAACGTAGGAAACGTCGTCTCTCAGATTTGGGAAAGAGACTTTTCGCTCGCTCGAGACTTTCTTACTTTCGTTTCAGGGGTCACGGTTGGCTCGCGAACGATACAATCGCAAAACGGTAAATCACAGCGTCGAGTTTGTACTTTTGAGTTTTGGATTGCTCGATGAGTTTCTCCAGAGCTTTGGAAGATTATACGCCGGTCTCACTGTCAGTTTCTGATTAGAGATTCAGATCGAACCTCTCGAGAGAAGTTCCCTGAACTTCAGAGCTGACGATTTCTCGCGCAGGATTTTTCAATCGCGCGCGAGAAAATCGTCGACGTTCCAAAGGAAAGGCAACACCTTCAACTTTTGCATGCACCACGAATTAAGAGACACCAAGGAAAAAGAGAGAAAGAGAGAGAGAAAAAAGAAATTTCTCCTCGAGAAATGCTGCAATTGACAAGGTTCGTGGCTGTTATCATTACACGCTGTTACCCTGAGGAACCCGGCCATTTTATCTCCCCTTCCCCCGGGAGGAAAATATATCCGATACGATGATACAGACGGGAGGATTTAGAGTGCAACGGTCGACGAGATGGAAAAAGGAAAAAAAATATTTCCACGGTGGTGGGCGACTGGCGGGCAGCAACGAATTTCATTTCCCAAGGAACGAATCCGCGCGGCGGGAATCAACGACAGCAAAATTTCCATCACTCCCCTCTCCCCTCACCAAGCTGGGTATGCTTCCGTCCATTTGAACGCTCGCTTCGCGAAAATTTTCGTCGTTTTTACTGGCCGTTCTCCGCCGCACGGCCGCCGGGATATATACACGAGGGCTGAAATTTTCGCGCGAACAATGCGATAACTTTACGGGTCCATTAACCGAGTCTCTCGAAACGAGTTCGAATGCTCGGTGCTTCGTGGGTGAAAGTGGGTTATTTCAGAATAAATAACAGCAACTGCGACGAGATCTCCGCGAAATAAGAAGCTTTCCAGGAAGAGGCACAAGTGGCGGTACTTGTCCGACGATCGCGTTTTATCGCGATGCACGCGCCCGACTCGAAAATAGATCCGCTATCCACTTGACTGACTCTGCGCTTCAATATCGCGAGCCTAGCCTCTTCCCTCCTAACGCGTTTGGAAACGCGTCGCCTATTTATAACTTAGAACGTCTTCCTCGAACTTGCGCTCGTGAAAATATTGACGCCCGAGGATAACAATTAAATAGGAATTTTATATCGTATAATTATGACGAGATGCATAAGTATCGTTCGGTGATGGATAAAGGCAAATGATTTTTTCGCGAGGCTACACAACGTGGCCAGAGTGTCGGCGGAGCGTGCTTTTTCCCCCGCTCGGCTTGGAAACAGAAGGCGTCTCTCATCGCTCCGGGGCTCGTTTGCATCCTCCTCGAAATTATCTCAAGCCGACACAGGCGCGTCGTTTTCTGATCTCCCCGACCGAGAAGCAGTTTTCAAGTCGCGAAATTTCGCTCCCGCGAGGCACGAAGAAAACTGCGGAGAACGAGGGGCACAGGTTCTTGCGCTCTCTCTCTCTCTCTGTCTATTATAAGTTACGGGCCACGAGGCCAACAGATCCGGAGTTTTAATTGAATTACAAGCGAACCATTATCTCGAGTTCCACCGATTAATCTCGAAAATCTGCCTTCTGTCCGCAAGTTTATCGAACTTCCTTCCTGTGGTTGTTGGACCGAGTCTCGCGCCGGAGCGGAGCAAACACTTCTCGAAACGAAAGAGACAGGCTCTGCACTCGAAATTAACCGTACATTTTTGCGCTGTAGATTAAATTCGCAGAACGCTCTTCTACGAATTTGTTTTCACCTTCAAGCCGTTCTAATGAAAATAAATCTCGACTGACAAGCTTATTATTCCGAGATGAAAGTTTTATTGTCTATATGTTATCGATACTTGAGCAAACATGACGTGAAATATTAGTATAAAATTAAAATTTCAACATTGAAAATATTAGCGTTAGTAGTATATTGCGCGACAATTTGTACGATTAATAACATCCACCGAACGTCCATGGTCTGAAGGATCAGCCAAAGTATTTGATTTTTCAGATTTCCTCGCTGAATTCAATTTTGTAGAAAGGCGAATACGATCTGCGAAAGAGAGCAGAACCTGTGCAGAATGTTGAACAGGGAAAACAAATTGCCAAGGAAGAACAGTAACGAAAAATTCCACTTGCTAGAACCGTGCTGCAGTCCGTGTGAAATGATTGGTCGAAGGAAAATGGAAAACGAAAAAAGAAAAAAAAGAGTCCGATTGAACGGACTGCAGGTGGAATTCATTTATTCGAAATCTAACGAAGATCGATTCCTCCGGCTATTTTCGATCGCGTGACTCTCAGAGAAACGCCGCGCCGCGAGTCGATCATCCGGTACACGGATGGTTAAATCGTACGTAGGAGAAAAATGGTGAAAATTGAATCGGGTCACCGCGCAATTTTCACGCGGTCTTTTATTTCCCCGGGACCGGTATCGTCCAAGCACGAGCGACTCCGCCGCCATTAACGCGCCCGTGAATTATCCCGGCCGCCGGCGTGCGGTTTACCCCGACCGACCAACCTCCACGATGAAACAGTCTCCCGATTTTCATCGATTTCCACCGATTTTCCACGGATAAGAGGAGAACGGCTGTCCTGTCGGTCCCTCGGGCGAGTCAAGAGAGCCGAAGCCTATCGTTTCCCTCTTTTTCTCCTCCTCCCCCTGCCGCCGAAACTCGGTTGGTAATTCGGTGAAACATTCGCGAACGAACGCCAGCGAAAGAAAAAAAAAAAGAAGAAGAAAGCGAGATGCACGGCGCAATCTCGACGATTCGTTCTTCCCCACTTCTCCTCCTCCTCCTCCACCTCTCGCCGTCGCTTTGTCCGTCTCTTCGAAAGCGATTTAACTTGAACGAAATTACATTAGGACACGGTTGAATCGAGTCTCCATTCTAATGGAGCCTCGCGGACGTTCGGCCGTGCTACAAATTAAGAGAAACCTTTTTTTTTTTTCTCCCTCCTCCCTCCTCGTGACGCGGCGCGCTTGGCATTCGTTCAACTCGAGCCTCTCTCTGGCGGATCGATTCGAAAAAGACGAGGAGGGGCTGCTGCTGCTGCCTCGCCGAAACGATTTTCCCGCTCGTTTCCTACGGAGCGGATTTTCCCCGGCCGAGCGGTTCTCTCCCATTGTCCTCGCCTGGCGCGCGAAACGTTCCCAACGTGCCGCGATCTCTGTTCAAAAGCAGCCACCAAGATGAAAACGCTTCTCCTCTCGTCTTCTACTCTACTCTCTTGCTCCTCCTCTGTGTCTCTCTCTCTCTCTCTCTCTCTCTTTCTTTCTGTGTCTTCCGCCGAGACACACCACTTTCTCTCGCGCCAGCCGGATGCGTGGCAGAGCTCTTTGGGAGAGGGCGAATGCTGAAGACGAGAGAGAAAGGCCCCGAAAGTCGACAATTCCGGCTTCCGAGACTCGAGAAACACGTGAACCGAGTCGCGAACTATCGCGGTTCCGGCGGAGAAGATGTTGGGATCGCCTGGCCTCGTTAAACGCCGTTTCTTCTTCACCCATTGCAGAATAATCGAGAGGAAAACTGAAAAACTCCGTCCCCCTTTGTTCGAAAAAATCATTGTTCCGTTCTGCAAGCAGATATCTGATCTGTTGCTTCGAGATTCCATGATACGCTTTTGAAGAAACGTAAATTTTTGCGTTTGAAATGATCGACATTGGATGAGTTGGAAAGTTAGTCGAGTAACGCTGTTGGTAAATGGGCCAATAATCCATTACTGCCTCCTCCCCGGAACCACGGCGACATTTCCTCTTTCCCGTCGTTTCACTCCATTCCCAATTCGCCCGGGAGATTCTTCATTCACTCGTATAATACACCTAATGTTCACACTCGTTCGGGCCAGTTCGGGACCTTTGATCGCGTCGCATCGAAGGAACGGAAGCGAAAGAAGAGGAACGCGATCAAACCATGCACAACCCACTCGCGCCTCTTATCTCCGCGTTTACATGAATCTAAAAACGCGAGGCTCTCTGGGCGAACGCTCGGAAACATCTCGATAATACCTTTTATTATTCGTGGGAACGATATCCCGATGCGGTGTGTCACTTTCAATGCGAATCGGATGTCAACCGCGCGGCTCTCTTCTCTAGAGCGAAATGTTTCGTTGTACTTGGAGATTCTTTGAAATATCGTGCAAACGATGTGAGAAGAAAGCTTGTACATGGATCAATTTGGAATTATCCGGTGTCGTTGCGGAACATCAATTTCATTTTCGCAATTACACACCGCACCGGAAGTTCGTATATCTGAAGCCAGCGTTCGGAGAGCGAAACAGCGTTCACCCAGCCTCGTTCTTACAATTCCTCTTACATCTAAGCGCACGCTCGAGCGTGTTTGCGTACAATCGCTGATCACGGAATCGTGGAATCCCTCGACACGAGCACAAAGGTACGTGGTGTGTGTCTCTTCGATGGAATGAGAGTGTCGCCAACGAAAGAAGGAAGAAAAAAATTAGAAAAAAAAGAGAAGAAAAACCACACAGGCGTTTTATTTGAACGAAAAGTACAAACAGAAAAAAAAAGAAAAAAAAAAAAAAAAAGAAAACGCAAAATGGTAAAAGAGTCGAACGATCAACTTGTAAGAACGCGAAAACACGGGAATAAAATAGACAGAGAGAGAGAGAGAGAGAGAGAGAGAGAGAGAGAAAAGAAAAAAAGAAAAAAGAAAGTACACGTATCTGAGACGATAAAAGCGCATGCCATGCGATCGCAGCTTAGCCTAACGTCTACAGAGTAACCCAAGGCAAGTGAGCGGACACGTTTAAGGGATCGAGGTTCGACGACCCTGTCGCATCGGTTGAACGATGACTCCGGCGATCGATACTTGTGGACAGCAAGGGGGGCCATTTGTATTTCAGACGCGACAGAGTCTTCTGTGTGTACCTCGAGGCCCGACGCCCGGTTTATTTGCCTCCTATGAAGCACCTCTTCTTCTTACTTTCTTTTTTCTCTTTTTCTTTTTTTCTTTTTCTCGTCTACTTTGCTTCTTCACTCGGACGAACGAGAGGGGGAGGAAGAAAAAAGAAGAGGAGGAGGAAGAAGAAGAAGAAGAAGAAGAAGAAAGAAAGAAAGAAACAAACAAAAACAAAAATCGACGTGAGTAATCGTGGCGACGTAATTTATAATCGACGGTAATACTAATGGTAATGACGATACACACGATACAGAAACATTGGTGTGATCAAGTAAACTAATTGACGACGATATATGGATAATATTTAGCGACGATGTAATCGTAACGATAATAATAATAATAATTGTAATAAATCATAGCAGCAGCGTACGCCATGAATTATAGAATAATGGTAGTAATAACACTAATATTAATAATAATAATAAATAACGCTAATAGCAATGGTAAACTTAATGCTAATGTTAATGATAATGGTAGTAATAATAATAATGACAATAATAATAATAATTATAATAATAATAATAATCGTAATCATAACACATATCATGCGCACTAAACACGTATGATCCAAGAGCTAATCAAGCAGGACTAAGTTCAGTTATTTGGAAACAAAACAAAAAAAAAAATAGTTAATCAAAATTTCCCAAGAGAGAAACAATCAGTGACGATTAAAAATTTCCAAGGGGGAAGAAAAAGAACAAAAAAAAAAAAAAAAAAAAAAAAAA
>NW_025109464.1:0-6527 GCF_011392965.1 Frieseomelitta varia
AAGTTGATTGCGACAAGTTCAAAAAAAAAAAAAAAAAAGAAAGCGACGAATTATTGTATACGGCTCGGTCACTCGTTATGGTCCGCAAACCAGTTGCCAGCGCAAAGGCTCAATTTAATCCCAACGCAAAATGCCACGTACAATGCGTCTAATTTTACACTGTAGTTGAAAATTAATATTACACTCGACTCTCGTCGAATCTTTTCGTCTCTGCTAAATTTGGTTGTTCTGCTTAAACCCGATAAATCGGTCGGCGAGGTTAACTGCCGAGCAGAGAGAGGTCAAAGTAAAATCCTAAACCCTTAAGAATTAATTGGGAACAATTATAAGCGTCGAACAATCGCTCGGGGAGGGTATTTTCGTAAAGTCAACGGCGGTGTTTCGAGTCGTGGCGGATTGATTAAATCGTTCGGTGCGCGAAAGTTCGGCTCGCGACGAAACATTCGCAAGGAACGATCGGTGATTTTCCAGAAAGGGACGCGTCGTCCTGGCCAATCGATGCTAATTACGCGCTCTACCGAGCAAACAAGGACGAGTTTGCAATTTTTATGGGCTAATGTCTGAGCGAAGAGTCGGGCCGCCGGGTTTCGACCCGGGCGCCGGTTCGCCGGTTTCCAGAAAGCCCAGGCCGTGCCACCGATCGACGCGCACGCCATTACCAAGCCGGTTAATTGAAATTCTAATTAATACTCGCGGCCTCGTTGTTGTTCTACGCGCGCATCACACGCGGCATAAATTTGATGTGATACGCCCGGAAAATTTTAACCCGGTCCACAAATCTGAATAGAAACTTTCAAATCGTTGCCCCCGCTGGCCCGATCGCAATCATAAAATCGCCGTGGGATCGTTACGTTTCTAAAGTTATGACGTCACATCTGAAAGCTTTATTTCTTTTAACCAGACATTCTACATTCTACAAGTATATTTCAGATACGTACGTTTAGTTTTTGTATTCGCTGCAAATATTCACTAATATGAATAATAATGAAAATAATATCGAAAAAACAATAATACTAATATTATGTAAATAGTAATGATATTAAATTAAAAAAGTAAATAATAATAATAATAATAATATTATATAATTACAAATTCTAGCAATATTATTCGTTACAAATTACGAGCAACTTTATCATTATCGTTGGTCTCGCTAGATTTTCTAATACATTTATTTTTATTTTCGCCAGAGCAGACGTTTCCTCTATGACAAATCCGTTTATCAACAATTTCCTATCCCCGTTGTAAAACAATATACGTGTATTTACTGCCGAAACGAGAAAGTGAAGCACTTGCAAAACACTTGCAGATATTGTTTTCACTTTAATTTCAGCGCTGGGGTCGGGGAGTCTGGTTGTAAATTTTCTGCGAGCGCGCGCAATTTGTAATTTCAGAAGCGAATCGAATGAACTAGCGCGGAATAAAAATGAAGCGAGGAGAATAGACCGTCGAATATCGATTTACGCGGTTTTTTGTTTTTTTCAACTTGTCGAGCTTTATTATTTATTTAGCGACACTTACGATTAAAATTTCTTCACGTCTCGCGTGTCCGATTTTCAATCTATCGCGCCTCTTGATATCAACGTGCGCAAAATTTGAAGAGAAATTTCCGTAAAGTTGAATTTTGTAACAGAGTGCACAAGGTTTCATGAAAAATCTTTTGAAGCTTTAACACTAGAACTAAAGGTTAAAGCACAAAATTTCCATCAGAGACAAAAAAGAAAAAAAAATAGAGGAACTTTATAGTACAATGGAGTATACGAGCTTTTATTTATATATTTTACGAAAAATGATTTAAATCTTCGAAACCAAATTTGTTATTGCATCTATAAAATGCCGAACAAAAATTATAAATTCATCATTTTGACCACTTTTGATAGTTGTAGAATATTGTTCTACGTCTGTAAAATATCTAACGAGAATCATAAATTGGTCATTTTGACCACTTTTGGTAGCTGCAGCGTAATTGTAAATGTTAAAAAACTGTAGAAGTGGTGACTGTCGTACATTTAAGAAATTGCGAAGATTGCAAGAATTGTAAAAGTTAACGTAACAATATTGTAATAATTAATTTAACAAATTAATAAAACAATAATAGAACAACTTAAGAACATTTTTTTTCTATCGATAATAGAGCAACTTAGAAGCATTTTTGCCATCAATAACAATGTAAATGAAAAATATCCGTCAATAAAAAATCAAATAACCGTCAACAAAAAATATAAACTTCGGAAGCCAGTTTCAATTTCCAATGAGTGCACGAACAACTCAGAAATTTGCCGAGTCCTCGAAAACGGAACGAATTTTCGTGCCGCTACTTTTGGTGCACGCTGTAGCCCCACCACGGACGTAAAGTCCTTCCTATTCTCGTGACACTAATGGCGAGGCGAGTTCGAGCAGATAGGATCTTCTTTGGCTCTTCCTCGCTTCTTCTTCGCCGGGCTGCGTGACAGCAGACTGACTCACGCACTCACGCGTGCACGCACGAATCGTTACGACGCCGCGCCGCGCCGCGCCGCGCCGACGAGGAGGCTCTTGCCCTCTTGCAGGTTTTTTTCCCCCTCGCAGCACGCTCGTTTGATCCTTCCGCTCCTCTCGATCCTTGAAAACCTCGCACGACAGATAACCTCCCGTCCGAGCGTTACGTTCCGAGTTACCCCCGTGCACTTTAGAAATATCTTCGGGCCAATTTTCGTGTTAATCGTCCCCTCACGATGTGTAAATTTCGCAATTTCGACTTGGTCAATTACGGCGTGTGTCGTTTTTCTCTGCCTGACGCTCGATCGAAGGAAACCACTCTTTCAGCGATGAATTTTAGACATTTTTGTTTTTCAGATAAATCTTCGGTGGAATTTCTTCCTTTGTCTAAAGAACTTTTCTTAAAGGTAGCTCCTTCGAAGAGACTGTGAGTTCGAAAACTGCTCGCGTTCCAAAATAATTCTCCTTCGACAAAATATTCAAAATCTTCTGTACAGTTTTGAACCTCTGAATGAATCTCTCTATACGAAAATCCTCCGTCGAATATACATGTTTTATCGGTGAAAGAAACACCCGAATGAGAGAAAAGACGGAGTCAAAAGGAAGAAAGTAGGCTCGCGGAACCCAACCAGTTTCCCTTTAATCTTGTTTTCAGCCGATTTACTCCATTGTCGCTGCTCTCTTTTCTAACTGAAAAATAAAAAAAAAAGAAAGAAAAGAAAAAATAAACCTAAGAAAGAAAGGATTCGAAATGTGGACTCGATTTCGGATCGGACCAATTTTCCTACCTTCGATCCTCGATTCAGCCGATTTCTTCTTCGACCAATCATCATCGTCGAAACGTTCTCGAGAGCAGCGCTATCTCTCTCGGGTTTGTTTGTTTCGTCGTTCGTTGTTCGAAAACGCGCGAGGTTTTGTCGATCGGCGGACAAGAGAATTAAACGTAACCGGCTGAGAATAATAAATCAAAATAAGCAGATGGGAAATCCTGTGATGTGTCATCTCGTTGTAAACGATGTCCATTCGGTGTTACGTTTCTAGTTTATTGCCGGAGTGGAGCGCCGCGCCGGCCCCCGGTAATAAAATATGGACGAGACACGGACGCGAGAAAATATTTCCCTGGATATTGGCGGAAAATATTAAACGTTACAATGAAACTTGTTAAGAGATGGACGCGGTATGCTCGATTAAGCCTGATCCGATTTCGGCTTCTCCTGTCCGAGCGATTATTCGCTTCGATAAAACCGTTCCATCTAACACGGCCATACGGAGCTACTCGACTACTTACTAGCGACAATATAGAAATCGGTGATCTGATCGGCTTTGCTTCTCTCTCTCTCTCTCTCTCTTTCTCCCTTCTGGTTTTTAAACTTTTTTTTTTCTCCCATTTTTTTGCCTTTGATTTGGTCGACACAGTCCTAGAAAAGTACAGAGGTCCGACACATCTTCTAATTCATTCGTAATATTGTATTCTTACAGGATTGAAAGTAATAATATATCATTTTATGTTTATAAAAAAAAATATTTTATTGTAGGCAAGTGTAGTTGTATATTTGATTATTAAATATTTATATTAATGATCGATTAAATTTACGATATTTTGGTTGTTTTGTATTATCGAAGAATTTAATACCGTCTATATTGTAAGTAATAAATTTACAGATATATCAATTATATTATAATATTATATAATATTTAATTATATTTAAATATTATATATATAAAATATTTAAAGAGTCACCCAAGACTGGAAGTTGAAGTATTTTCGAAACGATTAATTGTATCGAAAAATGTCATAGACAAAATCTGAATGATTTCGATAGAAGTATCAACTGGTATTTTTTGCACAGAGAGTGTTTAAAGCGAAATCTAATGTGTCGTCGATACATTATTCAATTCAGTTCTCCATAAAAAAAAGTATCAAACCATTTACACCGAAAAGCTATTAGTTCACAAAGATATTTTAGTTTTAAACTAGTTCAAAGTCGAATTTCTTTGCTCAGAAAACACGAGGGAGTCTGTTTCGTCCGAAAGATGCTCCAAATTTTTATGCATCTCGTTGCGCAACGACTACGCACTAAAACTGTATGTTATTATGACATTCAGAAACAATACATCGCGCGAATTTTACGTAACCGAGGTGTAAATTTTCCGACCACAATTTCACATTCCATTATTTGAAATTTATTTCCATTTTGGACAACATGTAACCAATGATTCGATACGCCGCCGTGAAATTTTTAAATGTTCCATATCGAGGCGGTTTACAATGCGCTTCGAAAGTGTTTGTACCGTTGAAAAATTTTCAACGAAGGAAAAAAAAAAAATAGAAACAAAATTGGAGAAAAATTTTTTCCTCTGTTAAAAGTAATGTTTTTCGCGAAAGCTTTTTTTTCCACGCACGTGTAACACGAGCCACGAACGCGACATGTTCTGTCCCGTTTTGCTAAATTGATCGCGATCGTCGCGTTTAGTTGAAAAATGATTCATCAACCTCGCTAGTTCGTCACTCTAATTCACATCGAATTGAACGCGAAGAAATTCTTTTGCGCGAAAATTACCCGGACAATCCTATTTTATCAAACACGTTATCAAATTGTTATCATCACGATGCTCGTCTTGCTCGTGGAACAAAGTTTTATGAATTGGTAACGACGATCGATTCAGAAATTTATATTCTTGTTTCTTTTCACAATTTTCTACATCACGTATCCAAGTTGTACGTTTCAGAGTCATTTGCAAAAAGTATTCGAAAATTTTTATGTTGTAACTTCGTCAACGTTGTGACTGTGAATAAAAATTTGATTAACATTTGTACGTGAGAAGATTTGAACAAAATTTCGCTTAACGAAAGTTGTTTCTATCGATTTCTTTTCTCTTTTAACGACGATTAATTAATAAATCCCCATCTTGCTCGGTTTCATTGCGTGTTCAAGCTTATGCAATTCATTCGCATGGTAGAACATGATCAGAACGTGATTCGTTAATTTTTTTCTCTTTTATATGATATAAGAGTTTCGGCTGTGTGGAGTTCAGCAAAGGGAAGTCAGAGTAAGAAATTTCGCAAGTTTGACTTAGATCTGAGGGCTCTGTTTTATTTAAAAAAAAAAAATACATTTTCTCTTGTTTTCTCGTAAATTCTAATAACTCGTAGATTAAACGTCGATAGTATCGTATTATTCATAATGAAAATGCGTGTTCGTTGAACGATTGTCATCTGTTTTACATTACAGAAGCATACAGATGACATTTTCGAGAGAATACGAGATAGGTCAAGGACGTTCTTTTTTTTTTTTTTCTTTAAAGATCTACGAGTCCTACTTGATAAGACGTTTAATTACTTAACAGATCAAACCGGTTGACTTATACGCTACTATTTCTGAACTGTGAACCACAAGAGTGTGATCTTTGTCGTTTTTTACACGGCAATGCGCCCTTGCCGCCATTTCTTTCAACACGGCCACTACGTGAGCAGATACGTCTCACAAGTCAGGCCTAAACCGGCACGTATGTTTTTAAAATATACCTCTGATAACCGGTTCAATGTAAAAAAAAAAAAAAACATTATAAATCACGAAACTGGTGAAATATATTTTCAGCGACGATTCAGCTTCTCGCAGAACTCAAAGTCCATTTGTTTTGTTTATCAATTTCTCAATTTCTTGGTTGAATTTCGTAAAAAGCAAATGCCTTGGTTAGTCTTGACTGCGATATAACACAAATAATCGCAATTTTCGAAGTAAATTAAAAAGAAACTGAAACGTTTGTAATCACCAGACTACGAATTATATATTTTTGTATGTAATTAAAGAAACGAGATCTATCTGCATTATCTGCTAAACGCGTAACGAGCGTTCTGCCCTCGATGAATTTCGCGCGAATTACGAAAATCCAATTTTTATTAATTCAACATAATCTCTCGAAAGCAAAAATAACAACTCCTTGGTTGGAATTTGATAAAAAAAAGTCTTGGTTGGCCGTGTAATCGCAATCTTTTCGAAGTAAGTCGGAAAAAAAAAAAAAAACGTAACAGACTGCGAATCGTGTTTTTT
>NW_025109465.1:0-6540 GCF_011392965.1 Frieseomelitta varia
AAAAAAAAAAAAATAAAAATAAAAATTGAAAAAAAAAAAAGAAGTACTCGATCCTTAAGTTATTTGTGACGCAATTATTTCAAGCTCAAGTCGACATAGGATTAAACAAGAACAAGAAATTGTTCGTGAAGCGTATTGAGGTTAGAATATTTCGAACACTCTCAACACCCCATCTCTTCCGGTTTTTCCTCTCTGAATCAACCCTGACGAGCGATAATCTGACGAAAGGAAAATTAGTCGTTCCCAGTGAAATCGCGAACAAACGCAATCAAGTTGCTCCTTTACCATTTCTTTCTTTCCTTTCTTTTTTTTTTTTTCGCTCCTAATGAGACTCCTCCTTGTAGCCGGCAAGGAGAACGCGAACGAAGAGTGGAGAAAGAAAGAGGGAATTTTCGGGAGGAGGTGCCGATTCGAGCGTGGTTTCGAGTGGCAATTAGAGCAATGTCGGATTATTATTTACTGGCATTCGCACTCTCTTTCTCTCTCTCTTCTTTTTTTCTTCAGCCTTTCTTTTCGTTGAGTTGGTCCTTCCTCTTTCTTTTCTTTCGTTTCACCGGCCTTTCCGCCGGGGTTCGTTAGAAATCGCATCGAGTCCTCGCTCGAGCATGGTGCTCTCGCTTATTAAGGGGCACCCTATTCGCGCTCGGACCGAGTGGTGGCTGTCAGTGAGGAGGAAGAAATGCTGAAAAATCGAAGAGAACGCACCGACGTTACTACCGTTTTTCATCCACGACGTTTTCTGATTAGTTGCAGTGATTATGAGAAATATCGGACACATTGGGTGGTGGTAAATTTCGCCTGCTTTGTCAGTTTTAAGACTTGAAGCTTCTAAGAAGTTTCCTTGCAATTTCATTCGAACTTTGACTGAAAAATGAAAAAAAAAAAAAAAAGTGAAACGGACGCGTGTAGATATAAAAATACAGAGATGAATAAATAGAAGATCAAAAAAGTAGAGAAATTGACGATCAATTCGAGCCACGTATTAAATTTTCGACAGGTAAAATTTCAATCCTCGAAATTTCGAATTTTTTTTTTTCGCAAATCGCGACAAATGAAACGTGCAACGATCGAAAAATATTGGATCGTTGCATTCCGATTTCACAGTCGTGTAAAATCGTTCTAAACGTTCAGCGACTAAAGATAATATTTACTAAGAGTGACGTTGATTATCAATTTAAAGCTCGAGGGGACAATCAAACATAATATAATCGATATTTTGCCGGTTGTTTCATTACGAAACAGAAGAAGCAAGTTGTGCATCAATATCGGAGTCGAATAAAATTCTTTGGTATACTTTCAACGTCAATCCAATACACTGAACACTAATCAAAGTAATTAACACTGCATTCCAAAGTTAAGAGGGGAGAAACTCACTCTAGGAGAAAAAAATAGTCTATTATATTGGCGAGGAAAGAAATCTGCCAAAGAATCAATAGTCAACTATGATTGTAACAAGTGCTTTATAAATGTGACGAGTCACAATTTGATTTGATTTAGTATTATCTTCAACTGACGTGGTATTAAGATGAAAAAAAATTGAGTTTGACGGTCGATAAGTAAGATGAATTTTTATAAAAGAAAATCGTCTCGTTCGCCAACGTGCCAACGAAAGAACGAAGCAAGTCAGAAAAATCCACCTCCCTCCCCCTGTCATTGGGACCTGCTGTTTCTCTTCACATAACAGCAGGTTGGACGATTTTTTTATTGTCACGGAATTCCTCGTCGCTGCATTGTCCCCCCCCAAGAATACGGCGTTGTTTCAGCAAAATCGTAACTCAAGGTTATCCTTTTGTACGAGGCACAATTGCGCCAGAGCTTCTCTATAGGATATCCTCTCTCTCTCTCTCTCTCTCTCTCTCTCTCTCTCTCTCTCTCTCTCTCTCTCTCTCTCTCTCTTCTCTCTGCCGCACCTTGCACACCGCGAACCTATCATTACCGACTCCGTTTCGTTTCGAAGACGCGCGCAACACGTGCGCGGTTTTTTCACACCGACGTCAACGCGGCCACTTAGAACTTTCATTCTGTCTCTCGCCATATGTTTCGAAATTTCGCCGATTCGGCCGATTTCTACGTTTGAAACATTCGGCCGATCAAAAGCTGAAAGAAACGTTCTGTTCTGTCGTGTGTGTGTGTGTGTTCTCGAGAGACCACCTTTTCACTCGGTTGCTTCTTCGTCACGCGATGTGTTTCTCGCAACGAGTCTACGCAGCGACGCTAAGTCGCTCGTTTTCTGCGACTCAGTGAAAAAAAAGCCTCTTACAAAAGGTTTGGAGAGAACGTTTAGATGAATAGGTGGAAAGAGATGGCGGATGGGATCGTGTTTGAAGTTTCATCGCGCGTTCGTTTCTTCAGAGAAGAGTTTCGTTCTGTCAGATATGTAACGATTGGATGTTGGATCATTTGCAATTCGAATTTGTAGGTTTAGGTTTGAATTTTATTTACATTTGTCTGTGCTGTCTGAATTTTTAGTTTCGTCAGATTGATACGAATATTTCGTGCATGCATCAAGCGGAGTGGAAATTAATTACATAGAGTGGACTGAATATGTTATTGCTATTTTAAAGTCGTAATTTTTGTAGATGATAGATGTGTGAGAATGGTACATTTTAGGTTTCATTTTTTTTCTTTTTTTAAATGCTTGCGTTACAGTTCAATTATCAGCGGTATTTTTTCATCGCCAGATCTTTTACCACCACAAGGTTGAAGTTTACCATGAAGGCAAGTTTATTTCTTGAAAACCAAATAGTAATCGCGTGTAGAATTGATCAAGCTGTTGACAGTTAACCCTAGAACTACCGAGGATTAAAACAAAATTAAAAAATTTCCATTAGAGACACTGAAGTAAAAGAATTGGAATAACTTTATAATGTAATGGAGTACGCAAGCTTTTTTCTACGAAAAATTATTTAAATCGCTAAAAATTCGCTGCTTCGCGCCTATAAAATTTTCGTAGTGTTAACCTCTTGCGCGTCGAGAACCTTTTGTCCCAAAATTTGCAATATTTCCTCAGTTTTAGGTACATTTTAAGTATAACCCAGGCAAAGCAACTAATAAATCTATTACTTCTCGATAATTTCTATCCAGTGATGTAGTACCGACGAGTTCGAAAAGAAAGCGACGATTTATTGTGTACGGTTCGGTCACTCGTTACGGTCCGCAATCAGCCACCAGCGCAACTGGGTTCAAACATCTACGAGAAACGACGCTTTTATTCGACACGAAAATAAAATCAGCCAAACGGTGCGTTTCTCCACCGGAGAGACCACCAAGCTGGAGAAAGATTCTGCGTGAACTCGAAATATTAAAAAAAAAAAAAAAAAAAAAATTTGAAACACGCGAGAAGAGGGAGAGACGCAGGAATCGCATAGACTCGAATTACCGTCAGCGTATCAGCGTAGGTTACAACCTGGTCCCAGTTTCGTCTGTGAAGCGTTGCCATGAAACTGGTCCCCCAGGTTGTAAACAGAGGAAATGGGGTCCAGTGTGGAGAGAGAAGCACCTGGCAGCCGTGCACAGGTAGCAGACTGGCCTTTTGTCATCCTCGAAGCCCTCCCACGTTCCACCAGCCACGGAAACTTCTTCCTTTCGAACCTTTCGATCGTCTTCTTTGTGCCCCGGACACAAGCACAGGAGGATGGATGAACATCTGGTGAAAACAGAACCTTTCCAGCCGACGACGACCAGCTGCTGGCCGCCATCCCTCTTTGACGCCCCTGTCCACCTTTCATTGTCCGTCAAATACCCTCTGCATTCTGTTTGAGGAGTAACCGAAGCATAATGCTATTTGTTTCGATAAGTAATATCGGTAATGGCGGGACGGATTGTCGCTCGAGGGAGGAAGCTTTCAGGGTTGGGATCAGCCGGAACCGAGCGATGATTTTTGGCAGAAAAATTAAAGTGCAAGGAGATAGAAGAAAGATTTGTAATGCAACGAGGAAGACTAGTCGCTGTTTACATGTTTTATTTAAAATCATTCAAGTCTCTATATAAATTTGTAAAATGACATGAATGTATATAATGCGTAAATATGTAAAATTTATATATTATAAATATTATTGTAATTTCTATATGTATATATATAGTATGTGTACATTTCAAATCTATTTCAAACTTGAACAGTGTAATTACGATGGTTAGGCAGTATTAATGAAATTTGAAAATATTTCATGTAAAAGTTTAAAATTGTTACTCAGTTTTGGTACGATTGGTACAATTTTACAATATGCATAATTTAACACTGGTACAATATGTATATATATATTGTTAAATTGTATGTACATATATTGCATCAATGTTATAATTTAACCAAATTTAGTTTTAATTTAACATTGATACAATTTCAAAGTTGGTTTCAAATATAATGCATACTATATACATAATTATATGTACACTATATACATACTATATACATAACTATATGAATACTATATGCATACTATATACATAATTATATGCATACTATACATAACAATTGTAATTTGTATAATTTTAATAACTCTTGTACTACATTCTTTCGTCATTTTATATTTCTTTCGATCGTATCATACAAAATTCCACATTTTATAAAAATTGTACTTTCAAACTTTCATCAGTGCACAAAGGATAATTGCTTTTCACGATAAATGCTCCGAAATACTTTCATCTGTGAGGAAAGACTTCCATCTCAGAGGACTGATTCGACAAACGTGCTCGCTATGATCGCGGTATAATCGATCTAGTTACACGTATGTGTATATAACACATCGAGCGTGTCTTTTTTCGCGCGTGAATTCCTTTCACGCTTCGCAATCGTTACGTCACGAAGTCGGACAGCACCTTGTCACCTTGAAGCTCATGTCACCGATCTTTCTTCCGTCTAATTGGACAGTGGTTGCGTAAATGTCCGTGATCGGTATCTCGCTAGAATTCTTCCTAGGTGGAATGGAATGGAATGGAATAGAATGGAATCGTCTGGAATACGTCCAGGCGAGACCTCACCATCGAGGCCTCCAAGTCGCCATCGATCTTGCCGGCAGCAATTAAAAATGTTGCTCGCGCGAGTCGTTCGACCTCTCCTCCAAGAGGCGCGACTTTTCACCGCGAGGATAATGAAATCGCGGTAGAGGGAGGCGGAAGAAACGCGATTTCCATCGTCACCGGTCGACGATTAACGCGTCACTCGTTATTCTGTCTCGTTAGACGGGACTTTGGACTGGAGGGCTTCATATGGAATTCGTGGACGAATAAACACGCGTCGAGTCGGTTTTTGGAGGGTAATGATCGAAGTGCCGTTTGATTTTTCTCATCTGTACTACTGTTCGTATTATATAATTTTGTAAATATAATTTTTTTAGGTGTGTATGTTTTCTAGGAAAAAAAAAAAAAAAACAACACAATTCAACCTTCTTTGACGTGGTATAAATAAATAGTGGTTTTGATCGTTTTATTTTATATATTTGCTACCTTGTTATGGTATTTCGATAATATATCATTACAAAAAAAAGAAAAAAAAGAGAAAATACAATAAAATATGATATTTAATAGTTACATCGAGCTGTGCATTTCAGCAAATATTTTTGCTACAGTTTTCGACGAGATTATTCAGAACGACGATCTTCGCATTGCAATAAAAAAAAAGAGACAAATCAGATGTCAAAAATTGCTCCGGTTTCGTGAATATTTTCCAATTGCTAACTTTTAACATCGGTGAATCAATCGATTCTGAAATAAATGCCTTTTTTACGAAAAAAAAAAGATGGTAGAGGTAATTGTCAATTTAGGAAATATAGGAATAACTTTCAGACAATACGAGTCAAACGGACGAAAGGAATAGCAATGAATTTCAAATCAAATTTTTAAAAACCTATTCGTTCGAGGTTCGGCGAAAAATTTCAATTTCCCAGTCGAGAATCGAACGAACGAATTAAAATTTCGATTTTTGTTACCAAGATTAATCCGACTCGTCAAACGAAAAGGAGGCTTCCTGCGTTAGTCAGTGCTGACGAACGTATATATTCAGACCTCCCGTGGAGACTGTTCCTTTACGCGATGTACATTAAGGTATGGAAATGAAAGCTGCTGGCAACCCTCGGAAAATGGCGATATCCGACCCTCGTTTCGTGTCGCAGCGCGCCTCGTGCCACCCTCCAACCTGGGGCAGACGTGGCTGAAATTAGTTATCGACGCGAGACCAGCTTTCTTAGTAGCTTCTGCTACGTGGATACGAGACATCTGCGGTCCTTCGAAGTGGCCGAAGTATCACTCTGTTTGTCGATTCAAATGAATGTCTTGAAGCTTTTTCTGAAAATTTCCCTTCTGAAACTATATATGACTAATTCTTAGCACGCAACTTTGTGGATAATAACATATATATATATATATTTTAAAGTCAAGATTTAAATGTTGGTAAATTGACATTTGCTAATAAGTACGACTACTTTTGCTTTGACTACTTTCTGTAGGTAGTGTTGGATGACCAACCCGGACAATATTGAATCTATGCAAATACTGACAATGAGCTAGCAACAGTCCACATAAAAGTGGACTGTGAATAGTTAGTCA
>NW_025109466.1:0-6561 GCF_011392965.1 Frieseomelitta varia
AAAAAAAAAAAAAAAAGAAAAAAGAAAAAAAAGAACCGAGACAGAAAGAGAGACAGAGGGGGCTGGGAGAGTGGAAAAAAGAGCAAAAGAGAAGGGAGACGGAGTGAGAGAGAGAGAGAGAGAGAAAGAAGGGGGGAGAAAAAAATAGAGAACTAACCGAGGGAAACGGGGCGAGGCAAAAAGCTCGAACCCGAGCAGATGCAGAAGAAGAAAACTCTCCTCCATGCTCGATTTTGTCGCCCGCGTGCTTTCTCATTAATTTACCACGGCACTCGGAACGCGATACTTGTAATCGTTGCCCGTTGAACGAGATATACATATGTACATAGCTGAAACGAACTTTTTCCTACGGGCCACCAGCGCAAAATGCCCGTCGAGCAAATTTTCTCCGGAATGTGAAAGGCCTCCCACATTTACGTTCAATGGCTACGTGTGCGTATCTCCATACACACACACACACACACACACACACGTGTCCGTGAATATATGTACATACACTACCGGTCAAAAGTTTAAGATCGCTGTATATATCTAGAGGAAGAGCGTTTCATTTTTCGAAAGTAATCTTATTTAAGATTAGACCCAAATGTCCATTGGTTTGTATATAATATTTTAATCAAGTACAAAAATGAAGGAAGAAAAAGAGGAAACACATAAACCAAAATTGGCTTTCACCAAAATCCTCCGTTTTCCAATACAACTTTTACTATTTCAAGTGGTACATCTATCTCAACTAACAGTGTTGTAAAATTTCCATCGGATGCTTTAGTCGGGTTAGAGGCATGTTATCATATACACGTGTAGCTGAAGAGGGGGCCAAGCCACCTCATGTTTATTCAAATTTTTAAATCTTATTCAAATTTTTAAATCTTCTTTTTCCTTCGCACGTCCACCACGCAACGTGGAAGAATGCCCAGGATCGTCGTCCGAAATTTAAAAGCAAAAGTACTTGCTACACGAAAATATTTGCACAAATTCTAAATTAATACAACGTGGATCTGCACGGCGAGCAGTGTACATACGAGCCGGCACGTATAGAAAACGAATATCGTTCGTTCGTTCCACCTTCACGAACACACGTAACAACACGCCGTCGATATTGCCCAGAACGAGGAAAGGGGATCGATCGAGAAACAACTGAAATGATCTCGGTCCGCTCGATTTTCGACTCATTCGGCCGAGAGATCGATATCCCGCCGGTTCGTTGCACCGTCCCGTTCTGCTTGCTGCTTGACTAATCAAGCACGCTAATAATTACGACGACCTTTTGATCTGGAGGGCCAACCTGCTTCCTCCAAGAGTCGCCGGTTACTTACAACGAAAGTTTGATTGGTTTTTGACTTTGATTCCAGTGAGATCGGGTCGGGAACGTGTTGGCTATTTTGTCTGCTTGAGCTAAGATCGATCCGCGATGGTCAGAACTTGACCGAGTTTCGAAAGATCGGAACTACGGCTCGAGTTGTTTTACTCTTATTAGTAACACGTTTATTAGAATCATACACACACTGGTAAAACTTTGTGCTTTGATCTTTAATCGACGAACTTCTAAGCAACTTCTAAGCGTGAATCTGTTGTTTGGTTTTGTGCTGTACGATTACTCTAATCGCAATCAACACCAAGTGGAATGAACACGTGATCTTTTAAGCGATTACGAATTTGTTAGTGAATGGATCGACAAAGGAAACAACTGAAGATTAAGCAACTTCATCTCCAAAGGATTTCCATTCAGAAATCATTTAGTCAAATTTTAATGACTTATTAATGAAATAAAGTCCTGAAAAATAAATCTAAGTGTAAAACAAATAGACAAATAGAAAATAATATAAAGATGATGTAAAATAACAAAATAATATTAAAAAAATTACAATTAACCAAGCAACCAACTTATTCTCATCTTTTGCTCATCCAAATTGAATCAGACCCTGCTAACCGATTTAGATTTCTACGGACGACGAAATAACTAACGTTTTCTCGTTCATTATTCCTCCAAATTGAATTGAATCAGACTCTAACTGCTAACCAAGTTAGGTTTCCACGGGCGAAACTATTTCAGTGAAAAAGTCGAAGAAACAACCAAGTTTATCGTCAGCTGCCGTCCCTTTGAAATTCAATCAGATTCTAACCAATAACCAATTGCACGCGAGCCAAACCGCCCGAAGAGAGAATACGATCCCCAAAAATGGAAATAGAGTATTCCAAATACAAAACCGATCGCAAACCAAGGTACTTCGTACGAGACCTTATGCACGGAAGCGCGGCAAAATCCAGTCTCGATTCGACCGACCGATATCGAGCACATTTTCTGTCTCTGCTGTGGCACGCGGAACACGTGGCTTTCCGCTCACGGTGCTCGCGCTCGTTCGAGCGTAACCGCTCGGACACAGTTACTGCACCTGTACGCACGTGGAGACTTACATACCGCTGGATATGCTTTGTCGGACACTCTTTACAGATAGCAGGACAGCCACATAGCTACAGGGTGGTTCGCGAAATCAGCGACTTCTTCGAAACGAGAGCGAGTCAGCTCGAAAAACCGGAAAAACGAAGCGCACAGGAGACCGAACTTGTCGGGAACCTGTTGATTCTTTGCGTGGAAAATTTCGACCGCGCGGAACAATTAAAATATCGAACGGTATATCGAACCGTATGGCCAAATTTCACTTTCGGCACGACGCTCTATATATATATATATATATATATATATATATATATAGTCGCCGATGACGAACGACAGGATTGACGTTCGATGAAAGTTTCACGCGCGTCTCCGCTTCGTTCCCAATTTACGTTGCATCGTGAGGAACCGAGCTGACCGAGCCCGCCGCGCGCCGATAAAATATCGGGGAATTTTAATCGGGCCGTCCGGGTTCACCGTCCACCCGTTTAATCTCGTATCGGTCCGCCAGCCTGTAAACACTTTTGCCTTTCGTATATTGGATCGCACAATGCCATGGGGACGCGGAGGTGTTCGGACCGACGTCGAGGACGATCGACGTTCGTGGCTTCTCGTCTGGAGAAATAAATATACACGTACGTACAGTTCCTTGCAAGAGTCTTCGATCAGTCGACACAGAGTTCCTCTTCGTGTTACTTGCTGCACGAAATAAATAACTTCACGAAGCTTATATCGATTCCTGGAATTTTCATCGATCGTTTCGTTTAACAATCTCTGTTGCAAATTTTAATCGTCATTTCATTTGACGATCGTTGATCGAACGATGTGCTAAACCACCCTAATAACCGAGCAAAAATCTGCACCGTTAAAATGAATGTTCCCCGCTCCGAAATTCTTTATCAACTACGTCTGACGATTTTAATAAGCATCCTTTCGTGAAAACGTTGTTTAATTCCCGTATAATTTTCCTCTGCTGAATCTGCTGGCGTTGAAGAGCGAAGAGAAGGCAACACGGCGTACCAGAGACAGAAAGAGAGAAAAAGAGACAGAGAAAGAGAGAGAGAGAGAGAGAGAGAGAAAATTGAAGGGAGGAAAAAATGACGAGAGAAACAAGTAACTAACAGGGCGACGGCAAAAACAAATATAAAAGAAGGGAGGATGGCGAATAACGAGATAGAGGAAGCGAGCACTCGCGAGGCGTAGGAGAAAATTGTCTGCAATTTCTGACAGCCTTCAAAACGGCGTGCACACGCGCGCATATCGATGCGATATCGTCGGTGCGAGACCTGCGAAGCGCGAAAGGTTGCCACGACGGATCAGATTGGATTCGTGGTTTCTCGTTATTAATTTAATTACCGCCTGACAGTTCCATAATTAAATTGCTAATTTATCTGTCCGGGATCTGGCCGATCGCGCGCGCCAGCTAGCCGGTCAGCTCGATGATTGCTCGCGGAATGACGTTTCAATTCTTTCTCCAATTTTCTTCCTCGTTTCTTTTTTTCTTCCCCGTCTTTTTTCTTCGTTTTTATTAATTTTATTATTCCGTCCGGTTCTCTCTTCTCTCTACCCTCCAGCGAGCCTCTGTTCGCTTTTCTCCCCCGTTCGTTTCGATCGTCCACATCGTGACGACCACACCATCTCGTTCAACAACAGAGATGAAGAAACAGAGGTTTTCGTCCGGGTGTCAACGAGTCACGAGAGTCGCAACGACGCGAGGAGAAAGTATCCTGAAGGAGGTGAACTTTCCCGCCTCGATTACGATGTTCCGATGATTTACAACCGCGGTTTCCTTGGCTGAATGCGAAGCGTGATTTTCTTATACACGTTACAAGCAGTCGTCTTAATAAGTTGTTTCTACTTTTGTCCCGCTGGTCGGTTCAATCAGCCAACCGGCCAACGGTATATTCATCGACACAGAAATTAATTTACCGTGCCCGTCGACGATACTCGTGTCACAAACTATACCTTTTCGATTAACCTCAAAACCCAACGTCCCGACGTCCGCGCGTCAAATAAATCTCGAATTAAATCCTCGATTTATTCCCGAGTCGAATAATTCCACGACGTTAATTAAATTCTTCTCGATTAAAAAGGAGCGTATATTATTATTGAAATTGTTTAGCGTGTACTCTCTCAGACGCACGTGGAAACTCTGACAGATAAGGCATCGAATTTTCGATTTGCTGTTTAATGCTGAAATTAATTGTATTTTTTTTTTTTTCTTTATTTATTACAGGATCCAAGGTCTAAAAAAATTCAACTTGAGCAATTCAACCCTATTTCCAGTGTTACTAACAACAAGATTCAAGTTAAAGACTTCGATCTCGATTCGTTTTCAATCTCAAGATTGAGCGATGCGCCCTCTTTCGCGAATATGGCGTAATAACATTGTTTTCTTCCATGTTCATTTACTTTCGTTTGTTATGTATTTCACTTTATTGATGTCGATACCTTTCCTTCCTCGGCGTGCATTCCCCGTAAAATAAATAAATGGGTAAACGGTTTCGAAGTCAAAAGCGACGGTTGTCCGAGGTGCGTAACTGTTTCGAGCTTTATTATGCTTTTATTACACGGTCAGTCGGGTTTTCATCGGATTCAATTGGCCGAGATCGCGCCTCGAACCTCGCCAAAAGGGATCCTCGATCGGCGTACCGTGAAACTTATTATCGTTCGGCCGTCGCGTCGTCACAGCGTCTCGATTCGACAAATATCCGCACGCTCGCGTGGCCGTTCCTCTAACGGGTCCAGCAATTTCCGGACACCGTTATAACACCGTCGTAAGAATTGTCGATCGCCACGTCGAAATGCAATTAATTATATCGAGAGACAGACAGAGAGAAAGAGAGAGAGAGAGAACGAGAGACAGTATACGTTGCACCGTGTCACGGAATGCAACTTAATCACCCGAAAGACCTCCCGGTTTTCGAATTCCCTTCTTCTGCCTCGTGACTCATCTCCTTCTCTCCTCTTCTGTTTAGCATCTCGTTACTCAGCTCGGTTACCACGTAACCAAATTTTCAAAATTTTAACGATCATTTTCGTTCATCATATTAACGGGCACGATGATACGAAAATATCTCCAACGAGGGATGTTCTTCTCTTGGCCTCTCCAACGAGACTTCGAGTCGGTTCGCGAATCGTCGAAGAGATTGTACGGATTGGGGAGAAATCAGTCCATTGTGCAGTATCAATTCGAAAGAAAGAAACGCGAATTATTTCGTAATTGTTGCAGCAATTCTTTCTATCCGTCGCTGCGCAACGAATAACTTTATCCGCGACTTCGCATTCCATTCTCTCGTCCACGATCGCGCCAACAAAACGATCGCGCACGCCAATCAGAAAAATTAAATATACAGAAAGAGAAAGAGGGAGAGAGGGAGAGAGAAGACTCGTGGCTCTGTAATTCAAAGCCAGTCCTCCGCGTCTCGAAAGACGCGCCACGGAAAGGACCCCGTTAACGAAGACACGGACAGATTGATTAATGGAAAATACACGGCGAGAAAGAGAGAGAGAAAGAGAGAGAGAAAGAGAGAGAGAGAAATTCAGCCGGCGGAGGCAGTCTCCGTGTATCAAGGTTAAATACAGATTCTATACGAGCTAACCGTTTAATAATTTTAATGAGCGAAGTTCAGCGCGCGGCTTACTTAAGGAAGTAATTGGTGATTACAGCCGGCGGGCTCGATCTTTAACGAGCAATCCACGCTATTTCTAATTAGTTGATTTCACTAATAACAATGCAAAACGCCCGTACATTCCGCCCCGGGTTCACCTTATTATATCGTTCGAAAACTGAACCGAACCATCGGCAGCACCCTTGTGCTTCAGCCCCCACCCCACCCCACCCTCTTCGTATCGCACGCAATTCATTTCGTGCCTTCCTTTCATCCCCGTCGGTGCCCCCCCCCCACCCTCTTTTCCCCACCCCTGCGTCTTAATTATACGCGCGGTGTCAATCTTGCCGCGGTTAACGAGAATTCGCGCCGAGAGCTGGTACGGCACGGATTGTCGCGGCCTCGTGTCGCTAATTAATACGGCCGATTTGCACACAATCCGCCCGGCTGAAACGACTGAAAGCAGGACGAGAAAGAGAAAGAAAGAGAGAGAGAGAGAGAGAGAGAGAGAGAGAGAGAGAGAGAGAGAGAGAGAGAGAGAGAGAGAGAGAGAGA
>NW_025109467.1:0-6564 GCF_011392965.1 Frieseomelitta varia
ATTTTTAAATATTCTATTGTTTATATTAAATACACATCTCGACGGAACATAGATGTCGTTGATCTAAATTCTTCGAAGTAGAGGTAGCTGCATGTCCATAACTCAACCAAATTTTCATTTGCGAAAAAACTAATTAACAGAATTAATTTATGAGCTTTTACAATTGTATTTTCGTTTCCTGACCCTTAGCTTTCTTCTGACGTCTCGTTTGACCTGTAGAATGCATAAATAAAAATTTACAAATGTTGCTTGTTAAATCGATGCATGTAGATATTCATTCAGATAATGTTAAATTTCTCTCAAACTATTTTCGATATTTGAATCAAAATTGTTCGCGAATATAGGTAAAAGTATGTACAATAAATTTCACATAAGTTTGAAATTTATCTATATATATATATTTGTTAAATATTTATTAAATATATATATATATATATATATTTTTCTATATATAGAAACTATTGATTAATAAAATTAACCATTTGTAATTTCTTCCCTCTGAATTTCTTCACATTTTGTCACTTTATCCATGAAGGATTTATCGACAGTCGGCAATGAAGACAATCATCGTTTGTGGCTCTGAGAATCTTTTCTCAAATTCGAGCAATCTAACCTAGTCTTTCAATTCGATTCAGATCCCATTTCCTCAGACTGATCACAGATCATAGGGACGATAATCGTAGCTAGACACTGAGCTTGAATAAAACATCCCACTGGATGAAACATAACCTATGTACGCACACGGAACAAAGGACACAGCCACTGCTATGGCAACAGTATGAAAATGTACGAGCGGACCGAGGAGCAAAGGAAGTAGGAATGCGATCGGCGTGCGGCAGCAAGCGGCAACCAGGCAACGAACACGCGGCGACCAGCCGGCGCATCCGCGTCGCGATGACCGGCGTATAGGCGCCGCGCGTTGCGATGATGCTCGCCGTGACGCGTGGCGCTGCGGCGCTCTGCCGATGTACCAGGAACGCAGTCCGTTCAGGAGTTATTCGCGCCTTTTTTCGTTCGCCCGACCTCCCCGCGCAGCCGCGATCATGATCCATTCACCGCGGCTTATCTCGCGCTGCTAAACTCCCGAATCTTTTACGATTTGCATTTATCGTTAACACTAGACCTACCGAAATGATCAAACCAATTTAGAATTTCTGACACGAAACAACGTTTTCTTGTTTAGATAATTTTTCGTAAAATAAATGAAAGCCTGTATTGTAAAATTTCTTCATTTTTTTCTTTTTGGCTTCAATGTCATACGTTAACTTCTTGCGCTAATAACTGGTTCGCGGACCATAACGAGTGACCATACAATAATTCGTCTTTTTGAATTCATCGGTATATTCACTGGATAGAAATTACAAAGAAGTAATAAATTTATTATTTGTTTTGCCTGGGTTATACTTACATATACTTAAAACTGAGAAAATATTGCAATTTTGAGGTTAACCACTTGCGCTGGCAACTGATTGCGGACCATAAGAAGTGACCAAACCGTATACAATAATTTGTCGCTTCCTTTTGGAACTCGTCGGTACGATATCACTGGATAGAAATTATTGAGAAGTAATAAATTTATTATTCGTTTTACTTAAATATACTTAAAACTGAGAATATTACAATTTTGGAACAAAAAAGTCTCGACGTGCGTAGCACATCATTCCAGCGCAAGAGGTTAGTTCTATTGTTAAGTGTTAAACATTTTTGAATGAAAACGCAAATTGGAAATTATCAGACTTTTCCAGACCAGCGAACCATTTCTAACACTCCGAACGGAATCACAGAACGTTCGTCCAACGTTCGTTTGACGTAAAGAGGCAGAAGAGAGGTAGCAAAGTAACGATTTGTTAATCGACGCACGCCTCTGAAACAGTCGCGTAAAGCGTTAAACGAGGCCGATACCGATGTAAATAAGTCGCTCAAGATGCACAGTAAACACACACGCACACACACACCTACACATACACACATGCACACGTGCACACAGAAGAAGACGAACGCGATAGAATGCGAGGCATCCGCGGACTGCGCTACCAAATTCAATCGCTATGTCAGAGAGAAAAGGAGTGCAGAAGAGCAGCGGAGGTGAAGCACGCGGTGAAGTTTGCCGCGCGGGACCGCCCGCTCAACGGATCGTTGATCAGGCGAACAGGCGGATCGATTGGTCGTCGACCAATCTGGCAGCTTCCTTCGTCGAATACTTTCCTATTCCGTTGTGATTAACTAAGGTTTAATCAGCTTTATAAGCTAAACTTTTGTCAACAGACAAGCACGCGATAATCCGCACGGTCGTGCCTCCAGTGTTCGATTAGCGCTCGAAGTATGCCGTCTCGGACTATAGTCTCCAGCAACCGGGTGTATCGTCCACGAGGACAACGTAGCCGTTACCATCGAGCTTTCCGCATTTACCATCGAGCGTCAATTCGACGCGAATGCGACGACGCTCGCGTAAGTTCGCCTGCTTGCTGTTTATCGACGCGGCCGATCGATCGACCAACTTGAGCTTCGTATGCGTTCCTGATCGCGGTATTCGCTACGCGTCGGATAGGCTTTTCGCGCGACTCTCAAGCTCAACGACGCGTGGCGTCACGTCGGTCCACGGAAAAATACAATGCCACGGTCGGCGAAGGTAATATATCATCGGAACGATTCGAAGAAAAAAATTGACAAAGTACGACCATTACGACGACGTTTGGGCAATTTTTGTTTCTTCGATCGAGGATCGAAGAGTCGCGGGAGATGTACCCGCCACGTATCTCGAGTAATCGACGGTGTAAATTTCCGAGATATAATCGACATCGAGCGATTTCGCTGTTGAGTTGAACTTTGGAACGCAAGAGGAGACTAGCCGATTATTAAGGCTTCTTCTTCTGGTAATGACGCGTTGCTGGAAAGAGAACGGTTGCACGCAGTCAGGCACGCAGTCGGGCAGGCACGCACCGATCTCCTCGCCGAGGAACGCCGATGCCCTCGAGTACCGGAGAAACGATTCTCATCGCGGCGAACTGCCTTCCTGCCGCCCCCGCCGATTCATGGGAACGTCCTCGGGGCAATGCGAGAACCAACGTTCAACGCAACCTTTTCTCTCTCTCTCTCTCTCTCTCTCTCTCTTGCGCGCGTTCCCTCTCTCCATCTTCTCTCAACAGCGATTTTCGCTCTGGCTTTCATCTCTCTTTCGCCGCCTCCGTTTGTTACATCTCTCGTGAAATCGCGAAGACATGACAGAGGAGCAGCGGACGAATGGCGAAAGGTGAAGAAGAAGCAAGCGCTTATCTACCGAACTGGTGAGAACCAAATTCGGAGGCAAAGACCGATCGCGATCGCGAAACGAGAGAGGAGGCGATGGAAAAAGAACCGGTAGCCCAGACGACGCGACGCGACGCGACGAGACGAGACGAGACGAGACGCGATAAGGAGAGAAGAGGAGAGAGAGAAAGGTACGGCGCGGCACGGCAAGAAGTGGTGATGGGACGAGGAAAAAGAAAAGGGGCGAGGATGAGCGGCACGTATGCCAGGCATGCGGGTGAGAAACACCCGGGGCGGCTGACCGGCCGATCCGCCCACGTTTAAGGTGCGCATCGACGTTGCGAACGGTACTGAGGCAAACCGAACCCCGAGCCGAGCCGAACCGAACCCAATCAGACTGGACCGGCACACACCGCACGGCATCTCACACTCTCTGCCATCTCCGGGTTTGCCCGGCGGCGCTCCAACGACCGTGGTAAAACGGTCGGTTGCATCCTCTTCTTCCAGTCTTCTCGTAGGTAGGCTGTAGCCGCGCCGAGAGTTGACGTCCTCCGCTGCGAACAACCACGGTGAAGCCATCGTCTCTTTCTCTTTCTCTTTCTCTCTCTCTCTCTTTCTCTCTTGAAAGAGAGAGAGGTGGTCAAGCTAGCACGCGATTCCACGAAACCAGAAATCCAACGCCCCCGCGGGCACACGCCACCGTCACGCGACGCTTCGTTTTTCTGCCTGGAAAATGGGAATTCCGTTCGAATCAACGTCGTCGTTTTTCAATCGTATTATGTATTCCGAAACGAAACGCGTTTTCCATAACGTGAAAATGAAAAAAACTTTACTTCCTACTGATTTTCACACGTGGGCCAGCCACTTGTCATTCGGTTTAGAAGTAGCAGTTCAAGTGTGTCCAAAGAATTTTCTCCAAGGTTAATTTCCAGTGAAATTTTACTTCGTATTTACGCCTGCTTGTATATATAATTTTCGGCTCTGTATATTTGCATAGGTAAACAAACTACCATCATTGGACAGCCTCTTGTCGTTCAATCTGAAAACAGCCCAAGAAATCTTTAAATTCGATTTTCTTAAATGTTAATTTTTATTTCATTTCATATTTGCACATATGTACTTGCGTATAATTTTCGGCCGCGCTCTGGATACTTGTATAAGTATATATTATAACAATTATCATTATTGAAAAACCTCCTGTCATTCAGTCTGAAAACAGCCAAGTTCAAGTATGCCTAAGAAATTTTCAAATTCAGTTTTCTTGAAGCTTAATTCCCAATGAAATTTTACTTTATTTTATTTTATTTCATTTTATAACTATCATCTCCTATTTACACCTACCTGTATATACTTCCATAGGTATATGTTATAATAATTAACTAGTATCATTGAACAGCGTCTTGTCATTCAGTCTGAAAACAGCCAAATTCAATATACTTGAGAAATTTTCGAATTCGATTTTTCTCAAAGGTCAATTTCCAACTTTACTTAAATTTATTCTTTAATTTTATTTTATACATGTCTACTTGTATGTATGTAATTTTCGAACGCGGTCTATATAGATCGTGCAGACGTGTGCTATTAACTACCATCGTTGACTCTGTCGCGACGAGCAAAAAGAAAGTAAATTACCGCGTAACAAAGTGCACGAAGATCGAGCTAGCTCGAGCAGCTTCCGGTTTTGGAGGCACGCTCGCACATTTGCCAGCCAGCCGGGCAGGTTCGAGACTCCGCGCGTCCACCTGTCGTAACGCTTGTCTTTGAAATTTCCTCGTTCGAGCGGTCGGTTGCTCAGGCACGGTCGAAAATTTGCACCTGACGTCCCAGAGCCGGAGAATCCTAACTTTCTCTCCCGAGTTTCGAGATCGGTCGACGATGATAACGCAACGCTTAGAGTCGACGCAAATCGAATTTCAAACGCCGCTGTTATCGCTCGATTTCGACGTCGATCGCTCCGCGCATACATATATACATAAGTAAATAAGCTATACAGAGGTACTTACAGCGGCCACAGATGCTTTTCATTTTGCACGATGCGTCTGACCATGATTCACCCGATCGGGCAAAAAAGAAAACGTGAGTTTCCTTCCTGATACGAACCGAGATGAATTTCACGATGCGTTGCGACTCCACACCTGACGCACACGCACGCGAAAGTGAGTCGCGCGATCGTTACCGGCGACACGGCCTACCCTTTCACCATCACCTGCTCCTTCGCGGTGTACGCAACTTTATAGCGCCTCCCGTTCGCTGCTCGCGCCAAGAACACCAAGAAAAAACCACCAAAGCTATCGAAGGCGCCCGTGCACGCGCTCGTTCAAACTGCATGCTTCGTTCCATTCTGAAACCAATCAAGACTCGCGATAAGGTCGCTCGCACATCTGCGCGCAATATTCACCTTCTTCCTCGTCATCCTGTCGCTCCTCCTTCCAGAGGAATTCGCTAGTGATCTTACGCAGCTCGGAACTCGCGAACAAGAACAAATTATGTATATACAGTGTGTTTAATAAGAACGTGGATTCTTGGCTCGTTTAAAAGAAATACTCTTCTTGTACAAAAATTTCACACGGATCGACGGAATAACTAACTCCTAAAATACTATCACAAACACGTGTCTAATCTCCATCGCTAGCGATTGTTGCTTGGACGCAACGAGACATGCTTTCCAACTTTTCAGCGTATGAGACAGATAATAACACGAATTAACCCTCTGTGGGCCGAATTAGACGCGTAAGAGTAATATTTTAGGTGTATTGTCGATCTGTGCAAAATTTTTTACAAAGAGAATATCTTTTCTTTCAGAGAAACAGCGTTCTTATTAACCACTTGCGCTAGCAACTGATTACGGACCATAACAAGTGACCAAACCGTATATAATAATTCGTCGCTTTCTTTTCAAACTCGTCAGTATGATATCACTGCATAGAAATTATTGATAAGTAATAAATTTATTATTTGTTTTGCCCGAGTTATACTTAAAACATACTTAAAACTGAGAAAATATTACATTTTTGAGGTTAACCACTTGCGCTGGCAACTGATTGCGGACCATAACGAGTGTCCAAACCGTATACAATAATTCGTCGCTTTTTTTTCGAACTCGTCGGTACATCACTGAATAGAAATTATTAAGAAATAATAAATTTATTATTTGTTTTGCCTGGATTATACTTAAAATATACTTAAAACTGGGAAAATATTGCAATTTTGGGACAAACAATTCTCGACGTGCGTGGCAGGTTAACCACTTGCGCTGGCAACTGATTGCGGACCATAACGAGTGACCAAACCGTATACAATAATTCGTCGCTTTCTTTT
>NW_025109468.1:0-6626 GCF_011392965.1 Frieseomelitta varia
CAAAAAGTTAAACTAAAATATTAACAAAAATATTAAAATATTAACAAAAGAATAATGAAAAATTGAATATTAAAATATCAATAAAAGAATAATGAAAAATTGAATATTAAAATATTAACAGAAGAATAAAAGCAAAGAATTAAATAAAAATATTAACAGAAGAATAAAAGAAAAGAATTAAATTAAAATATTAACAAAAATATTAAAATATTTTATAACAAACGAATTGAATTAAATTAAATTAATAATAATAATAATTAAATTAAAAGAATAATTGTCTTCGAGAAACGGTCGACGTCTAAGATGATTATTAATGATTAATGCATTGTGAAATGGTCACAATGTATGTATTTAAACTATGTACATATAAGTTTTTGCGAAATATATAGACGAAGGACGACACAGGATTGCTTGAGATATGAAGAAGAAGAGAAATTGTTTTATTTTTAGAGATTTATCTAGAACGTATTGACAAATTTTCATACTGACAACAAAGGTCTTGACGTCTGCCGTTGCGGCTGTCATGCCGGTGGCGCTCATTCTTCTCAATTTCGGTCGCCGTTTAGTTTGGTACCCGCAAAAAACAATCGGCGTCGATTCTTCGGATTCTAGCATCGTTCACGTGCTTTACATCACACTTTGAAACGATTGGCTAGCACTGACTAATGAATTCGTGTGAAACAGCATTCTGGGGAGAAAGACATCGACTTCGTGTGATTTTGTACCATTAAGTCATTATGTTATTAAGTTGTAGCTGTCATTGTATTATTGTACTACCGAAGTTAGTCGATATCATTGTTAATCAATTAAAGATAGAGAGGAGTATGATAATTTGTATACAGTCGATTTGCTAGTAAATTGTCCTCTCAAAGAAGTGATTCGTTACTCGTTATACGAAATTCAAACGTGCGTTTGCACAGCAGCGAGTTACATTAAATATCGATATAAAATATCAATATTTGGATATTGTATCGCCCATCAGTAAATCAACGTGCATAGAAAGAAAGTGAAAAGTAAAGAGCGTATATTCCAAATTCAAGTGTGTAGTACATATCTCGGAAAGTTTATTATTTCCTCAACGCATAATTACTACATCATTTTTGTTGTCATTGTTAAAGACTTCTTTAGATACGTATGTTGAGAACTCGATCGTAACACAAAAGAAAAATAGGTTAACCGTGCGTTAGAGTAGCTTCAGGAGAAAAACGAGGAAAGTGATGCACTTCGCACAAAAGTATTTTACGTAATATAAATGTTCTTCCATGCAAGGAAAAACAAATCTTACGTTACGTCGATATAGTCGATATCCTTTTCATCGTCCATGCAAAACCGCCTGGCTATTAAAAGGTCTAACAAAGTAGGAGCACGGAAGTCAATAGTGCGCTAATAGAATTTTTATTGTTTGTATTATCAGATATTATGCGATGAGGGCATTACCTTCATTTTCGTTTTTTTCAGGAATGTTACTGATGCATTTGTGGGAAGGTTGTTCAAGGTGTCGTGAAATAAATCGAGTTAGAATCTCTTTATTGGACATTGATCGTATACTCGTGTAAATATACAGGGTGTCCATAAAGTCTCTACAATTTAAAAAACTTGTTACAAAGACAAATGAAAAGACAGATAAGTAGAAATTATTAGAAAATGAGACGTATATATTTAAGTTTTATTTTTCCTCATTCAATACACTTCTATATGAACACCATTAGTTGCACGAAGTTTGCACGAATTCACAAATTTTGAAGCAAACAACGATAACATCCAACTGCTTTTTAACATTGAGATATCTTTGCTGATACAGAGAAGAGATATGTATAATATATGCATGGTACGAATGTACGATTGTTTCTCTTGAATATTAACGACAAGAATACTCTTTTCTTGACCGGCTTTTTATTTATCCGTAATATCTTTTCTCGTGATTTTTCTGATTTGTTGTATTATTCGGGCACTAATTTGTACGCATACGTCCTTCCAGCGAATAAGTGGACGAATCTGTAGAAAAGCTTCCATGTCAATGATTTCCAAAGATCATATTGTAGAAATCAACATTTTGAACAGCCTTTTCTTTCTACCAGTTTTCGAAAAATTCGTAAAGATTTCTGTTGACGTCACTACGGTGAATTTTGCCTACGATGAATTATACATTCGTAGCAAAGTATACGTTAATGTCCAGCAGCCAGATAGATACTATACGGGATGTCCATGAAGTCTCTATACAATTTCAAAAATTTATTAATATAAGGCAAATGAAAAGACAAACATGTGTAAATTATTACAGAATGAGACGTACATATTTAAGTTTCTTTTGCTTCATTTAATACACCTCTATATGGGCACTATTAATTACACAAAGCACATCAAGATTGTGCTCAATTTCTTACTATGTTCGCTGTAGCATACCCTCCTTAATGGTGGCAATGGCATCAGTAATCCTCTGCTTTAGATTAGTGATGTCCCGTATCTTTGTTCGAAACATCATGTGGCTGTCCATAAAGTCTCTCTACAATTTCAAAAATGTATTACAAAGGCAATTGATATCTTCATCAGATTTGTTCCATGTACTCAGTGGTTATCAAGGTTTTTATCACATTGCATTTCAGGTACCCTGTTGACAAATAAGACGCTGTTAAATAAATCCCTTACAAAATGGCTACACCTCAAGAGAAGTCACAGTGTGTATCATGGTTTATTGAAACCAACACAAATCTGCAGACTCAGCGAAACTTCAGAACCAAGTAAGGAAGAAATCCACCGTCACGTCCATCAATTCGTGCATGGCACAAGAAATTTATGGAGACAGGAACAGTGCTCGATAAAGGGAGGAGTGGACGACCAAGAACATCTGAGAAAAACATCGCGTAAGAAAACATCGAGTATCATCTTGATATGCTAAACCCTGTCGAATTTTAATTTAAATCATACGCGGCGGAATAAAATTAGCCAAAGCGGCCACAATACATGCTGTATATTGCGATAAAACTGTAGCAGAAAAGTTGTCATCGTTATAACACGCAAATTAACCCACTTTGTACACAGATATACGAAGTAAATACTTTAATTTATGAGCCAAAAATCACAGAGGCTTTATCTCTCATAGAAAACAGACTTTTCATTATTTTTTCTACCAATAAAAAGTTGAGAGTCGAATTTTACAAATAGAATGCGAGTCAAACGGTCGTTCCATTACATTAAAACCGTATCGATAACTTCCGATTTTCAATGAATTGCAAGATTGCGGAACTGCTCCACGCAGATGAACGGATTTTTATGAAGCACGTTACGACGTCAGTGGTTTAACGATCCGAAAGAAAATTTCTGCCAAAAAATCTTTATTTTCCCATGTTGAAGTCGTACATCCGATCAAACATCTACATGCATAATATAGGTAACATTTTCGTTTCACGTTCAATTGCAGGAAACAGCGCTGGCGGAAACGGTGGAGAAACAATAAGAACTTTTCCTCGGTTCGACAGCCAGCCAGAATCCGTTTCTCCCAGTGGCGTTAAACACACCCTTCTTCAACTGTAACGGGGTGATCGTTCTCGACGCGAGCTTGATATTGCACTTGGCGAGAACGTGACAGAGCAGCACTTTCATCTCCGTCAACGCGAAACGGTTGCCGATGCACATCCTCGGCCCAAGACCGAACGGCAGAAACGTGCCAGAATTGGTGATCGTCTTATTTTCGTAGAATCTATCCGGGTCGAATTTCAAGGGATTCTTGTAGTACTTCGGGTCCTGGTGGATCGCACTCACGGGAATCCAGACGTTCATCCCGGCCTTGACGATAAACGGTTTGTCGCCGGGACGCGCCGGTGGCAGTTCGAAGTCTTTGACGCACATTCTGTCAATGAACGAGCCGATCGGATAAAGTCGTAAGGTTTCATTGATCACCGCGACCAGGTACTTCATCTCGTGTATCGCGTCGTAGGTCAGCTCTCCGTTGTTATTTTCTAATGTCTCGTCGATCTCCTGCTGCACTCTTTCCTGAACGTCCGGATTCTCGGCCAACAGGTGCGCCACTATGCAGGTCTGCGACGCGACGCTGTCGAAACCGCCGAAAAAGAAGCTGAACGCGTGATTCGCCATCTCTTGCACGGTCATCTCTTTCCCCGGCTCTCTTTTCTTGTTATTATCCATGAACAGCTGCAGGATGTCGGACCTGCGAGCGCCGGTCCGTTGCCTGGTCTCCACCGTCTCTGCCACTTGGTTGTAAAAAAATTTGGCAATGCGACTATCCACGAAGTTGAGTTGCAGCAGCTCCGCTAACCAAGGAACGTTTCTGTGTACCAGCAACTTCAGGGACCACTTGAACGACGTTGTCGACGTGCTTAATTTACCGTACTCGTAGAACACGTTGTTCGGTTCCTTGATAGAGTCGATGGACACACTGTAGACGCAGCTGGCGATCATGTCGTTCGTGTATTTCGTCAACAGACTCTTCATCTCCGTTTCGCGCTTCTCCTCGGGCAGATTCGACAAATGCTCGGCGAATCTGCTCGCGCATTCCGACATCAGTCTGAACATGGTTTTTATCTTGCTGGAGCTGAATGTCGGCGACAACATGTTCCTGTGATCCTTCCAGTGGTCACCATTCAGCATGAATAACATTCCTCCTATCATGGGGTCTACTTTTCTGTTCACCAGCGAACGATGGTCTGGAAAATGTTCGACGTTTTTCATGGTGACAGCCTTGATCAGATCCAGATCGCGCAGCACTATTATCGGCGTGAGAAATTCGTAGAAACCGACGTATTTCGCTTTGGGATCCAATTGATAAGTCTTGATAATCAAATCCGACATGGTGATCTGCCGTCTTGCGAACGATCCCATGTTTCCAAACAGCGGTGACGGCGGAACGTGCACGATTCCATGCTTCTTGAACAAATTGTGATTCCTCGTGGTAAAGTAATAGAGGGCAACGAGCACTGCCACCAGCGACAAAGCGATCGGTATGTAGTCCATCGTATCCACGCAGCGGCGAGTGACTGTAATGGCGTGACGACGCTCACTCTGACAGCAGACTAATTGTACAAAGGCCACACGATGAAAACCAGTTTTATACAGGGGAACTATGTCTTCGACGTGCAGGAACGTCTCAATGTCTTCCAACTCCCTCCCAATTTACGCCAGCTATGCTGTGTCACGGTCGTACTACCATCGTTTTTATAACCAGCTGTATCACTCGTGATAGCCTATCGCGCTTGTGTATATCGCTATTAGACATTTTGCTGCATCATTGCCGAAGAGGAAAATTTCAAATCATCGATCGCTAATTGAACAATATCCATATCTGGGTAGATTGGCTCGAGGAGATACTATCTCGATATTAATGAATTACTCATTCCTTTCGTACAAAATCCTTTTTTTCGATACATTTTCGAGTGTAAAAACAGAAACAGCGTGGTTAATAAAGAAAAAAAAAAAATCATTTAGCATCTTGTTTCTCCCGTAACCATATTATCTCGAGCTTATCAGACAGACGAAACTGACAAGCTCGTTCCAAATAGTTATTCACATAGTAAATTCTTTATTGTGCTATCCATTTTGTCTTGCTCCAAGGCACGTAGCATGTAAATACGTAATACTTCCTGGAAAACATCGTGATGGACGTGATATGAGTAACGAAAACTTCATTCTGATTCTAGGAAAAACATAATCGTTGCACGTAATTGCACTGCGTCAAACGATCGCTTCGAACAAAATTCTATTGATTGTATCGAGTAGCTATATATGACGCGATATAGAAATGTTTTTCACTGTTTTATCGAAACACAGAGATTATCTCTTTAGCGCTTCAAATGAAATACAATTATGTCTTACGTTACGTCTTTCAATTTGATTTTCGTTGATTGTGAGTAACTCTCGCGTTACGTAAACTAATCGTGATCTTCGGACGCGAAGCGAAGCGAAGTAATTATCGAATTGTGACGTCAGGCGTCCTACATTTGCACGAGCTTCAGATTAAAATTGCCATCGCGTATATAAAGAAAAAAAAAAAAAAAAAAATGGAAACGATCGGAGTTCTTGTCCGCATGAAGAAATTATTATTGTATTTTAATCTTAACAAGCCAAAGGCAACGGCTCTGCCTTCATGCCAACCTAACGTATGCCACGCGCATATTGTTTATTGTTTTCGCTGCTCGGCCGATGACCACGAACCGTTATATTCGGTGCCTTCCTATTGCGCGGTCAAAATCCCAAAAGGGATAAAACAGGCTCGCATCAGCGGAGAGCGTCTATATCAGAGACCGAATTGGTATTACGGATACCGGAAAAGTACCGGTATTTTTAGGTTACTATTCGATACCGGTTTGATGAAACCGAGATATGGCGAATATCGGTATAACGATGTTAAGTCGGTAGATGTGTTTCGGTATAATACCGGTATGAATCCGATATAATACCGGTAAATAAAATAGTAATGTATAAGAAAAGGAAAAGGAGACAATGATTAAATGTTTTCATAAAGCTGTATAGTAAATTTGACGACGCTTATACACATACACTTTATTTATTTTTATTAGCTTTTTTATTAGTTGTTTATTTTATTTTATTTATATTAGCGGCTAGCAGATGTCGGAGAAAGTCGTTTTCTCAGACATGCAGTTAGGAGAATTTAC
>NW_025109469.1:0-6626 GCF_011392965.1 Frieseomelitta varia
CGGAATATTCGCGCTTAAAAATTTTTTGAATATTTGAAGTATCAGGAGCACAGCTGTCGCTAGAATTCTGGCGTGCCACCTTCTCGAATCTCATGTTCTCCTGTTACCAAATCTCAAATTTCGTCGAGTGATATCTACTCGCTTAGAGAATATTCGCGTTTTAAAATTTTTTGAATATTTGATGTGTCAGGAGCACAACTGTCTCTAGAATTCTGGCGTGCCACCTTCTCGAATCTCATGTTCTCCTGATACCAAATCTCAAATTTCATCAGGTGGTACCTGTCTGATTACAGAATTTTCGCTCGTTGAGAATAAAGTGTATTTGCAATCGGAATTTCGAACAATTTTGCTGTGTTTGCAAATAATGGTTTGTTTATATCAAAAAAATTTAAATAAATCTTGGAAATCAAAATGAACCGACTAATGTCTGCATAGAAAGCAAAATTTCAAAGTTTTCGAAATTCCGGTTGCAAGTGTACTTACCTATACTTACCTTTACTTACCTATTATCCATGAATTATCCACAAATATTTGAAATGATTTCATAATAGTTCACTTAAGCTAAGTTAGAATACGAATACTTACCTATACTTACCGAGTATGAACTGTTTACTCATGTTCTAGATGATTTGATAGGTCACTTAATAAACTGCAGCATCTGAAATATATATGTATATATCAATAACTTTGAAATTTCTGTTTGTTTGCAAACATTGGTCTGTTTAGTTTTTTCCAATGTTTATTTACATTTTTTTGATAAAAACACACTTTGCTTTCAAAAATTTTCGATAATTTTGGAATTTCGTTATGTGCATCATATATGTAGTCGCCGTTATTAACGCGTTGATACAACGTTCTCCGTATAAATGTGTCGCACGATTCGCGCTTCGTGCTTTTCCGGCACTTTGCGCCTCCATCAATCTCGCGGGGCAGGCGCCTCGATCCCCCTCTATAATTCTCGCCACCCATTTCGGCTCGAGGATCTTTTTGACCGGCGAGGCCTTTCATTAGGAGAAAGGGGGGAAAAAGAAAAAATTCCCTGCAATTACGGGGACACGCGTCCTCCGACCCTTTCTCTCGACCGAACAAAGATCCCGGCCCCGGCGAACGAACACTCTCTCGTGAAACTGTTACGCGATTAAAATCCTCTTCACGAGGCAGCGGGCGATAATTATATTTTACGGAACGTTTCGCGTTCCTTTTCGTCGGCCCGCTCTTCCGCGAATTTTATCCTCATCGGCCGAAGCGTGCCGATGACACTGATGCCGGCTGCAGTTCGCCGGAAATTTTTGTAATTTATAACTCGCCAATTTCATTTTCTAGCCAATGCTGCCAGACTTGTACCTTACAGGTTTTTTCTTGGAGTGTGTTAGATATTCTTTTTTTTTCTTTTTTTCTTTGCAACATTAACGACGAAAGTATCGTATGAATATGATGAAGGTGCAGAAATATTCGAAGAGATGAATTTATTGCAGGAATAATAAGTAGCGGAGGACACTTGCTTCATTTACTAATTTAATTCGCGTACGTTTCACTTTACGTTAATTGCTAATTTTTGCATTATTGATTATTCATCGTTTTCATTCACGATGCCGTAATTGCTACTGCTTCTACTTTCTACTTTCTTACAGTGAAAACTATATTCCGCGTCACGCAATGTCCAATTTTCACAACGTTGAGACGAGTGACTTTGTTCACATTAATTAATCAAAGGATTCTTTGTACGTTTCCATATTTGAACGATTGTACAGTTAATCATATCTTTAGTTAATTATAAAAGTCGAATGTCCAAGATCCATCCAGTTTTGACGGATTTGACAGCGACAAGGAAATAATTCACTGCCGAGCTTAATTCAGTATGATTCAAATTAATTATTGCCCTAGCCATTAGTTTAATGCGCAATTAATTACCGGCTGGAAAGATTAAAACGCGTAATCTGGTAGAATATTTCGCATCGCGCTTTCAGCTCGAACGCCTTCAAGATTTTTAAAACTTCAACTCGATCGAGTTCGAAGAATTCTTCTTTAAGTTAACAATTTTTCATCGACCGCAGCGCAACGTACATAAGTTTTGGAAATACCCGTCGCGACGGAAACGTTCACGTTTCGAAAGGAATTTTTATCAAACAACGCCTTCCCCGACTCGATGTTATTCGCAATATTTAATTCATTCAGCCTGGTGATGTTCCAGATAATTGAAAAATACAAAAAAATATGTGCTCTTCGAGGATTTATTTGCCTGACGTCGTTAAGTTAAATGACAGAGAAGAGAGAAACAAAAAAAAGAAGAAAAAAAAATCACCCGGAATCAATGAGAGTGGATGGAATGTTATAACGAAGGAATTCGAACAATTTATGAGCCTAAAATTTGTGAACCTGGCCGTCAACTTTCATTGGCGGAAATCGAACGGAATTTTGAGAAATATCGTTCAAATTGTTACGAAGTGAAGTAATTTTCATTATCGAGTTGCACTCGGCATGAATGTTTTAGAAAAATGTTTCGAAATTGGGCTACTTGAAACTTGAAGAAAAAAAATTTCAACGGTTAGTCGTCGATCATCAAGGTTTAATGACCGAACTACTCCTAAAACTACTACCCTAAGCATGGGTATACTTTATACGAACTTGTGCTGCTTATGATGTGACGATAATTTTTATTGTAACAAACATTTTAATGTTTGATTTTAATGATAGTTTCCTATTATATAATAAAAATAAAATTATACTATATAATATATAATAAAATTATATAATAAAATAATACTATATAATATATAATAAAATTATATAATAAAATAAAATATATAATTTATTATATAATAAAATAATATTATATAATATATAATAAAATTAAATTATATAATAAAATAAAATATAATAAAATATAATTTACTATATAATAAAATGAAATATATAATTTACTATATAATAAAATAAAATATATAATTTACTATATAATAAAATAAAATATATAATTTACTATATAATCAAATAAAATTATATAATGTAAATTGAATTAAGAATTGAAGAGAGCGTTCTTGTTCTGTGCGGCATTACGCTTTATCTTCATCACTTTGGGTATAATACAGAAGAGTCTCCCTTATGCGAATCTCTATTCCTCGAGTATCTTGAAGAATATTGTATTGTATCACGCTGGAAATGTCGTAATTAGAAGCACGTCTGTTACTAGCACAGCATTTTATTCCAGTGATAATAAAATATTATTGACAATAAAATGTTCGACAATGGAGGCTTTTTCGTACGTGAAATCACTAAACAAAGTTTATTTCACTCTCCTCTATATTTGCAACACGCTGAAACCTTAAATTTAAACAAAAATTTCATAGTTGACTCAACGGTGATTAATTCTATGTATTGAAATTTATTTTCTTTCTTTTATTGTACAAACAGTAATTTTTTGTCACAAATTGAAGAATCATTGTATATTTAAGTCAATTTTTACTTGTCAATATGGAATATATATATATAAAATTATTGAATATATATATACATATATATATTTACCTTTAGTGATATATTAAAATTAATTTTTAAAGAAATATTTTATTTAAGATTAAATAAAATACTTTATTATAGACCAATATTTATATTCTTTGTATCATCAATATTATGATTAATTTATCCATGAATTTATAGAAGTTTAAATATAAAATATAGAATAATTTTTTTATTATTTATTTTAAGATTAAATATTTATCCAATTTTATTTATTAGATGAATTTCAATAAACAATTATTCAATATTAGGAATGATACGATTAATTTCTCAAATAATTTCATTCGAAGTTTTAATATTTTTAATTTTTTATATAATAATACTAATAATAGAAAATTTTAAGTTAATTAATATAATTCTTTATCAATTTAACTTAAAATTTTTTATTTTAATATATCCTTTGTATTTTATATTTATTATATATATATATATATATATATATATATATATATATATATATAAATTATATGTGATTTTGAGAAATTACTATTTGTACAAAAAAAAAAAAAAAAAAAGAAAGAACTGAACCTTATAAAATGATCAGACACGATTCGAGGAACCGCAATTTCTCTCCGGAAAGTTGGAGAAACTTTCACGAGACACGAAGAGGATACACGAAACAATAATCTACGGTTGTTCCGCTTATTTTAGCCGGATATTCAACGCGAGACGAGTCTCCTCCCGCAAAGCGGACTGTTCGTCTCACCCGGGAACGATCGAGTTGGCAGACGGTCTACATTCGATTTCTTCCTCTGTTTCCCCTTTCAATGACTATTACACAGCCGGAATTACTTTTTACACAACTGAGCGCACCAAGTTGCGCAACCGTCGACAAATAAATAGCCGATTTGGCATGAACAATGTCTCGATTGTTGGGGAACTATCGCGCGAAAGAGAGAGAGAGAGAGAGAGAGCACGATGCTCTTTTTTGTCCTCTTCGTAGCAAAAATTGAAACATTTCTGTGTTTCAGAAACATACTTCTCCGTTTGTTTCAGTGTGTCGTTGAAAATTACACATATCTGTGTTTGTATCTTTAAATAAATAAAATACATACATCTCGAATTTGTATTTCTTTTCCTAGAACCTCAATTTCCTGGAGTTAACATTTCCTCGGAATTGTTTGATGATAGGAACGAAGATGAGAAATAAATAAATCACGTGGTTATTTACATAATATTTATATAATATTAGGTAAATAATTAATAATATATTAAAATATAATTATTATATAAACCTAATAATACAATATATAAAATATATATATGAAATATAATTATTATTAGAAACCTAACCTAATTTAACTTGAACCTAACCTAAACTTCTTGCACTGGAATGACGTGCCACGCACGTCGAGAACTTTTTGTCCCAAATTGCCACATATTCTCAGTTTTCAGTATATTTAAATGTAACCCAGGCAAAATAAATGACAAGTTTGTTTCTTTTTTAATCATTTTTATCCAGTGATATCATATCGACGAGGACGAAAGAAAAAGAAAGCGACGAATTATTGTATACGGCTCGGTCACTCGTTATGGTCCGCGAACCAATTGCCAGCGCAAGGGATTAAAATATAATATAATAATATATAATTATTGACGTTATTACTTACATAATATTACATAAATAATTAATAATTATTAAAATATATTAATAATATATAATTATTGACATTACCATTTACATAATATTACATAAATGACTACTAATTATTAAAATATATAAATAATATATAATTATTGACACTATTACTTACATAATATTACATAAATAATTAATAATTATTAAAATATATTAATAATATATAAATATTGACATTACCATTTACATAATATTACATAAATGACTAATGATTACTAAAATATATTAATAATATATAATTATTGACACTATTACTTACATAATGTTACATAAATAATTATTAAATTATATTAATAATATATAATTATTGATGTTACCATTTACGTAATATTACATAAATAATCAATAACATATTAATAATTATTAAAATATATTAATAGTATATAATTATCGATATTACATATTTACGTAACAACGTAAAAAAAAGAAATACGATTCATGTTTTTCATCTTTCTTCTCGTGTCTTCTTTCTGCAGGGTTCCTCTTGCGTTTCGTTGATTTCATTGCAGTTAAAGAATTCTCTTTAACCCACGGTCACGAATAAAATTCTACTTTCGAGCATTTCTTAAAAATTACATCACGACGATACCATATTCCATAAAGGAAAGCCAGCGTCGCGAACGGTTCAGTATCGAATCATCGACGTACGCACCGAAACTTCGCGAAACCGCAGCGTGTTTCAACACGGTTCTAATTAGCTTCATTCACCTAGCGAACCCGCCGGCTCTCGCGAGTGTCTATTGTGTCAATGCGCAGAGTTCGAACGATGGAACAAGGCGCGAACGGAAGCTTGCGTAAGATTTCGAAGAGGGAACAACGAGGCCAGATAAAGTGGTCGAATCAGATATACTATCTGTAATCGTCGAGTTTCACTTCGTATTGTTCATCGCCCCCGCTTCGCGTCTTCTCCGTTCGCCTCGCTCAGTTAGTCAGTAGGTTATTAAGTTATTAGAACGCTCTCTCGCCAGTTTCTGCACAACCGACAATAGGAACGCGCGAGGATTAGAACGAAGGCGGGTATCAGACATCTGATACGTTTAAACGAAGAAGCGGAGCGTATTTGCGATGCTGGCTTTGCCAATTTCCTACTGACGTGATTCGAAAACGGCCTTTGCATCGTTCGTACTAACGGCGATTAATTTTCTTTCCTTTTTTTTCTCCCGTTTTTTCTTTTAGTGTGTCTTTCACTTTTGTAGAATTCGAAATCCCGAGATAATCTGTGGAGACCTCTGCTTTCATCCTTGGAACATTTTCATTCGACGTTCCATCAGTCGTACGTCCATCTGTGTTTTTCTTTTTTTTTTCAATGTAAATTAGGTAGATCAACGCACGACTTTCAATCTATTTTTAAAGTACGAGTTTCATAGGAAATTTGTACTGTCGCATTTAGCGTGACACACGAGCTCAGAGTTAATATATATATATATATATATATATATATATATATATATATATATAATACTATAGATAA
>NW_025109470.1:0-6701 GCF_011392965.1 Frieseomelitta varia
ACACACACACACACACACACACACACACACACACACACACACACACACACACACACACACACACACACACACACACACACATTCACAGAGAACAATCGAGAAATTTGAGATTGCTGGCCGACAAGTTCAAGCGACGATTGATGCAAGCGAAAGTGGAAACCTCGACTTAAAGTGCGATTGCAAGTTTTTTGCGATCGTATCGAGTATATATAAATAAATTATTTAACAATAATAATAATATGTGTATATATAATTATTTAATAATAATAATATATGTATAAATTATTTAATAATATATATATATATGTATATGTATATAAATTATTTAATCGAGCAATGGTAGAAGTTCGAATTTTTTTTAACCTCTCAACTCTTTCTAAAATTAATTTTAACCTCTCGGGTTGCCGTGTTAGTTTTTTAAAGTTTTTAAACTCAATCCTAAAGTTGGAAATTGAATCAGAATATAAAAGATATTAATTACACGGGAGAGATGTCAGATCAGAAATTATTCAAGTCACCGTGACGCGTGATACCGTATTAAATGTAGAATTTACGTTTCTTTCCACTAGGAAAGGACTGGTAGCCTGCATTCTCTCCACTCTGCTCGCATCGTTTGTCAATTGAATCTTTCGCGAGAACACGCTTCAGTTACAGACAGTGGAGCTGGTTCTACGGGAGAAAAGAAGACTAAGCGCATCGTGGGAAAACAGCGCGAATAAGGGAACGAAGAGATGATGAAGAAGAAGACGTTTCCTGATCAAAGCTAGCCTCTCACTTCGCACACCTTTTCATCGCAATCTTATCTCCCCTAATTCCGTTTATTTTCTTTCCACTTCTTTTTAATCGTATAATATATATATATGTATACATATATAATATATCGTTATTTATACTATACACGTGACGACTTCACTTCTTTTTTTTTTCTGTTTCTGAAAACGACGACTTCTTTTCCCCTCTTTTTTTTTTTTTTTTTTTTTTAATCTACCACACTGGATTCGAGATTGGTTCCAAGTTCTGAAGGGAAGCTATTTATTTTTGTTACGATGTTCTCAAAGAGGAACTCGACGAGAGGATCCAGCTGTCACTTTTCGAGACGGAAGATAAAAAAAAGAAGAAATAAGGTTACATTCTCGCCATGTTTATCGTCTGTTTCGAGGTTGAGCTTTGCGCGAGAAAATTAAAACGAATTGAAAGATTTATTCCTATCTCTACGGCGCCATCGCGCTTCCGTGAACGATTTACGCTCTGCACAAATATGGAAATAATTCTTTGATCGTCTCCAATTCTTTGCAACTATTGCCTTGAGATTAAAATTATATTCTTACATATTTAAAATATTATTATGTTCAACGATATTCACTTTTCTTTTTTTTTTTTAATATATTAATATATTACTATATTCAATCTACTCACTGATCTTCACTTCGCTTTCACCATCATTTCGTTAACAAAATATTATAAAGCTCGTCAAAATCATTAACAGAGTACAAATCTTCATCGACGATTCGAAGCTTCGTTTAACAAAATATTCAACGGAAACAGAACGAGTCCAACGATGCGTATAAATTCTCCATTGGCAGATCAGTGAAACTATTAACAAATTACATCCATATTAAATTTAATTTACAAAGCGACAATATCCCAAATCAATTCAAACAGCTTTGAATCTCTCGAGAAAGTTAATTAAAAACACGACGATGGCTCGTCACGGATGGCGATGACGTCGACACGAAAGCAACGCGTATAACAACGATAATAATTATGAGACCGAATAATTCTCGCAGAGTCTGTTCAGGACGTTCCGCTTCGCAAGTCGGTATTAATTAATTCACCGTGGACGCGCCCAGAATTATTCTCGAACAACGATTCCATCTCTCGAGAGTCTTCGTCACGACACGAAGAAGGTGAGGATGACTCTGACGCACCGGTATAAACCTAACCACTCGAAAGGGGTGGCAAGAAACATCCAGCGACGTCGGGATTGATCAATTCAACCATTTCGTCTCGATCGACGAGGGAAAAATCAATGGAATCCATTACCATAGAGAAACAACACTCGGGGAATCGCGCAACGCGCAAATCCAAAGTCCCAAGCGACAATTTCCCCGTCTGGCTACGATCGTCCGATTCTACTGGAGCGCGATTCTTCTCGAGTACATCGTTATAAATGAAAAACTCTCCGCGGTGGAGAAGGATTTCGTTTTTCTTTTCTTCAAAGTCGAACGTGAGGTTCCAACCCAAGCCCCAAGAGGAAGGATTTATCAATTTTAATTTAAGTGTAAAAGATTTACTCGATTAACACGATTAACTGCCGTGTTCCTGCATGCTCCCACTACAAATTACCTTAGAATATTTGAGCCGAGAGATGAACATTAAAAACGAAGATTTTTTTTCAAACAATTGTTACCGAACGATACGATAGAGTGACAAAACGAAAACGTTCGTAGCAAAGTATAAATTTTACACACGGCAGTGAGCTTGTTAACGGAAGAGAAAAACTGGCAAAGTCTGGAAGAAGTTATTTCGTCTGTCTGGTGTTTGCTGCTGGGAAGTATATATATATATATATATATACACATATAACTGTTATAAACGATTATTTCTTGCACCTTTGCGTATACTTACTCGAGACCAATGTTTGTCTTCAACGAGGTCTACCGATCAATTTAATACTTTTACAGAAAGAAGATTCAGCGAGAGAATTCATTATCTACAAACGAAAAGAAAAAAGAAAAAAAAAAAAGAAAAAAAAAATGAGAATATCAGTGGCGAAGAAGATTCTTCATCGTTAGATCGATATCTGAGTATTTCTGTAATTGGATATATCCTTCGTGCCGGAGGATGTTTAATAAGTTACAGCCCTATAAAACGAGATTCAAATTCGAAAAGTAAAATAAATCTCTGGAAATGAGATCTCGAAGAAATTGTTCCAAAAAGAGGGGTCGTGAATCCCGTTTCTGGGACGATCTCACGCTTTAAATTAGCTAAATGGGTGAAAAGAAACCCATCAGTCTCCATTCCCTAGAATAGCCAGCAATATATAGAAAAAACGCTAACAACCGGCCTAATAATATTATATAGTTATTCAGCGTCTTTGCTTCGCACATTCATGATTAATGATAATTATAATAATAATTCTCTCGTACTACACTGGCCGAAAATGTTGGACTTTTGTCCCCATCGGGGTGGCCACGAGTCGTGCAACGTCACATTTCACCATATCGCCGAGATTTCTCCGTTTTCTTAAAAATTCTCCAAGCGGGTCCGATCCAAAATACCCACAAATTTTTCCGTCTTCAACTACGTCAAACGATAGCGATTCGTCGAAGATTGTCGTACAGACAGCGAAAGAATTCGAAATTAAAAATTGAACAACTTCCCCTCAGAAATGCACAGGGTTTTCAACAACAATGTTCCCGTAACACGTAAAACACCGTTTCAATTAACGTGACATTGATAAATTTAAAAAGACATTTTAAAACATTAATAACAATCTTAAATCCTACAGTATCATTAATTTTATGATGTCGTACGTTAATGCCTAACACACTGTCTAACATCGGTGTCGCGATTAAGTTGATATTAACATTTTTAAAAATAAAGTCGGCGATATCTAAATACAAAATTGCACGTTCTACTCTAAACAATCGACGATAGTGATATTTCCACTGTGTAACTAAACGACGTGCAGCCAATCCGTGGAAGCGGAGGTTCGATCATCAAGATCCAAGATTTTCGGCCGCAATATCTCTCTCTCTCTCTCTCTCTCTCTCCCGCCTCTTTCTCTCTCTCTCTCGTCTATTCTCGTTTTGTTTTTTTTCTCTCGTTTTTTTAAATATAAAAATGAAAACTAACATATCTTTGGCTTGTTCCCTTTACCAATCGGCAGCAGCCACCGTGTGTGTGACGGGCTGCGGCGTGCATCGTTATTATTTGTTTCTTTGTATGTTGTTCATTTGTTTCGTTTAAATATCTTTTTGTACAGTTTTGTACACTCGACTATATATATATTATATATTCATAATATAATATAATATATCTGTGTACGCGCGTGCGTGCCTTCTTCGTCTCTACTCTGCATGTAACTTATACTTGTTTTTTTCTTTTTTTTTTTAAATGTTTTTTTCTTTTTGTTACTTTTTTTTTATAATATCGTTATTATTAAGCGCGTGCTCGGTTTAATCCCATTCTCCTTCGCTGCGTACTCGCCGTTTATGTACACCTCTGTGATTCTCTTTGCCAGGAGCGCGCGCACAATACTCTCGCATGTAGCTGCGTACGTGCATCCATTGTTCTAATGCGCGCGCGCGCGCGCGCGTGTGTGTGTGTGTGTGTGTGTACGTGTGTATATGCGTACGTGTATCTAAAACTCTCGTTACGTGTATACTCTGCTCTTATCATTTTTTATAACGTATACGTACGTGTATAACGTACACGTTTATATATATAAATATGTATATGTGTATAATGTGTATAAGTCTCCCCCCCCCCCCCCCCCCCCTCTTTTTTCTCTCTATCCGATGATGCGTCCCATCTGTCGTTCATTGCTTCCTCACGTCCTCTGTGTGTATATGCACGTGTGTGCCTCTGGTTCTTTTTTAACCAAACGTGTATCTTGTAATTGTGTAAGTGTGTGTGTGTGATACGTAGATCAGGTGTTGGTAAGCACGTGTGTGTTGAAAATGTGTGTCGATTAGCAAGCTGGTTGAACACAGTGCGTGGCCCAGCCCCAAATGCCATTGACAGACAGCTTCGCGTGCGTCGTGACGCCCCGCGTCCTTTTCGACGACGACAACGACATACGTGTGTGTGTGTGTACGTGTGTATGCATGTGGCGTGTGTGTACGTGTGTCTCACCACTTTTAGTGGATCGGCGACTTAACGATGTGGTCCGGCGGGATGAAGTGGTACGCGGGTATCGAGAGTCCCGTCGTTTCCTGCGATATCCTGAAACAGAATTGGCCGTGTCTGTCAGACCGGATGTGTGATCTTTGCCGCGCAGCAAGTCGATTTCCTCGCTCGGTACTCGCGAGCCGACTGGTGAAGGCAACGACCAAGCGCGCTCGTTTCTCAATTTCTCTCTTTTAAATATTTCTTCTGCCGTTTCAGGCAGAGTATCGTTTGTCTTTTTTTTTTTTTTTTTTTTTGGAGGAACGAAAAAACGAAAAAAAAAAAGTATTTAGATATCAACAAGGTTTTCGAAGGTGTAAATGGAGATTAAAATCAATTACAAGATTTCTTTAAATTGGAAACTCTCTGCAAGGAATTTTATTAGACGTAAGAAGAACTGAACCGAACTGAGTCGTACACGTATAATTATTTTTTCCGAGTATAAATTGATTTGAAAGAGAAATCATTATATTTATATATTGCTCATGTTGGTTTTATATAACAAGAGGTCGGAAGATAATTAGTCCAAGTCTATTTTTCATTAAAACCTTTCTTGTCAAAATCCTCAGTCGATGTAACAGTTTAATTATTACATTATAATGACTAAATTGTTACTTCGAATGATGGTTGTAATAACAAAAAGGATATTTATTTGTATGGTTTTTAATGATGAGCGACTTGCACATATATACTGATCATTTCGTAAAATAAATAGCTCTGTTTAAACTACTATGATTTTTACTTATAACGAAAGGGAATAAAACTGTACGTTCTCTTTCTTAATTCAATTGCTTTGTTCAGCTTCTCTCTTTTGTTTCGTAATTTCTCTTTCATACTTTCTACCGTGTTTTAGCAATTAAATTCAGAACTGCTTCCAAAATGATGAAATTTTCAGATATATTTCAAGTATCGCGGAAAAGCACAATTATCTAAAGGCTTTTTATCTTTCCCTCTTGGATCTTTTTTTTTTTTTTTTTGCTTCGCTCTCCATTACGGCACATATTCAAGAAGATAAACAGACTACATTCTCTCATGCATTATTTATCTTCCACGAACAGTGAGAACAATCGAGAAATATATTCACCACTTGCAATTGAAATCAGCGGTTTAATTAAATCAATGGACAATCTTACGTTTATCTTTGGGTTTTAAATTTAAATTTAAATAAACTGGTGAGAAATGCATTTTCGTTGCATGTTACTTCATAGCGAAATGACGCTAATTGAAAATTTTCTCTTCTCTGTATTTCAAGAAATAGCCATACCTTATCGTACACTCAAGATCGGTTATTCAAAACAATTACCCGACTTCAATGCTAATAATATTAAAAATTTAAAAAAAAAAAAAAGAAAAAAAGGGAAAACTGAAAGATCCAAGCTTCTAGAAATTGAAGTTCATAATATTTTCAAAACGAGAAACGAGTGCGCTTCCTCGTCCCCCTCGTTCTTTGGAGGTAACATGCGATCTACTGAAAGATCCTCGAATTTCGAGGCACAGATCATTGCTCGACTACGCCCTCTCGACATGCACGGTCTCCTTGAACATCTTCAACCAATCATCGATAATCGAAACGCAGAGAAAAGAAAGCTCGTTTCAGCGGATTTCAACGCGCTGAACAGTTCTCGAAAAAGAAAAAAAAAAAGGAAATGTGCAGACGAAACCGTGTATGAAGAGGGGGCAGATCGAGACGACAGTGATCATTCACGTAGAATGATTTCCGGAGGAGTACGGATGATCTGGTCGGTTAAATCGGTTCTGGCTGGCAACTCCGTTGTCGTCGCGATGAAAAGTTGAATAAAAAAAAAGAA
>NW_025109471.1:0-6754 GCF_011392965.1 Frieseomelitta varia
TTTTTTTTTTTTTTTTTTTGTAACTTTTCTAACTTCCAGCGACCGGACGCCACTGTCACGACTCCTTTTACGAGAATCGTAAACATCCTGCAAGTGGACGCACGAATTTTTTTTCTACGCAATAGAGGGAGAGAGAGAGAGAGAGTGAGAGAGAGGAGAATGGAATCGCAAAGTATAAATTTGAAACTACTAAGTTGATTTATGTTGAACAATTGAAAATGTTGCATCATTTTGTAAGTTCTTCTATTAAGTGAGAAAACAAAGCTGCAAAACATGATTGAGATTTGAAATTATTGATTTAACTTCTCAAGAAGCTGGCAAGGTAAACATTTATACGAATATACGGATCGATGATGTTGTGTCATTTTATAATTGTTTCACAAACTTTTCTATGAGAAGTGAAAGGAGAAAGCACGAATTTGAAATTACGAAATTAATTTATAAGCGACTGACAGTGTAAAAGTTTAATCTTTTAACATACAGTTGGATATATACGGATCGATAAAGTTGTATATCGAATTATTTTACAGCTTCACAAATGTTTCCCTGAGAATCGAGAAGAAGAAAATACGAATTTGAAATCGTCGAATTAATTTACAAGTAACTGGTAATGTAAAAATTGGTGTAAATTGTTGAAAATACATGAATTGATAAAACCGTATCGTTTTGTGAAATAGAAAAGAGTTAAAAATGGAGAGTATGAAATTGGAAACGAGTCTGAAAATCCTTAATTCGAAATAACAAGTATATGTAAGCATTACACATAATAGTAAATTTTACGATTAATAGTTTCCATTAAATACTCTTTCACACATACTCTCTTTGAAGCGTCATTCAAGTTTAAGCAAGTGGAAAGATTACCAGCTACGAACGTGTACGTTGGTAATAATAAATAATAGTTCGAATGAAAACTTGACTGGCAGAAAAATTTAGTAATAAAAAAATAAAATTTAGTAATAAAAAACATTTAAAAAATTTGTATTAATATTCTCAGTTTCATTAATAGTAGAATATATGGACAAATATACACATAAGTTAATTCAGAAAATTCATTTTAGTAAAACCTAATTTAATTGAGTAACCTGTGTAATTCTGGTAATTCCGGAAATGAAAGATTCGAAATTCAATAATTCTGGCATTAATTAGAAGCACGAAATGGACAATCGAATTTTTCTCGTAAATTATGCATATTTCATGGAATTATTATATTAGGTGAACAGAGTCAAAATGATTTTATTTTGACATTCGAAGGATGATCGAGGAATATCGGAGGGTAATAACGTGCAACTTATATTTTATTGCGTATCGCCAAATGATGCCATTTACAACGCTGTTTCCCGCTACGAAACCTAATAAACTCGCAGAATTGTGCGGAAGTTCGCGCAGAATTCCGATTATGCGAATCCTGGCTCACGGCTAGCATCGAATCGATCGCCAATTACGACGCAGTTCGAAACTTTCGATTCGCAATTTACTTCTCTATGTGTTCGTTATTCAATTCAGATATTAATTAGAAAATAGAAGGTATCTTATATTACTCTGTTGAATACGTCGTTAATTGACACACACACGCTTCAAAGTCTTTTGATTTCTCCTCTCTGCATTCGCAACGATCGTTTGACAACGAGAACAGAAGAAAAAGAAGAAACACATCTCGCGAGAAGGAACGCAAAATTTTGCAAATCCTTTCCACATTGGACAGCTATCGGTCCTACTGACTTTGCAAAATTTCAAAATTCCCTCACTCTCTGACTGAACTTTCGGTTCTCTTCTTGATCTATCTTCTTCCGACAATGAGAAAAACATAGCACACGAGCTTCAGCTTATCAACCAAACACACAGGTTTTGCTCACCTTAACGACAAACGACTCCAACATCGACTAAATGAAAAATTACAGGTCCTTACGCGGTAATACCTAGATTTAAGAAGCAAGTAGCATTATCTACAAGAACAACAGCAGATCGTTAAAATAATCAACACGTCTCTCGATCGATCCTTTTCGTCAGTTCTTATCCGCCGATCCACTCGGCGTAACGACGTTCCACGAGCAAGTTGAACAAGTGGACCTCGCGGTAGCAACAGAATAACGACATGTCTGTTCTTAACAACTTCCGGTGACAGAAAATCCAAGGCACAGGATCAACGATAGATCCTCGTAGAAACAGCTCTGAAACTTAATCGTCGTGGCTTCGCTATTTCTTCTACGTTTTCGAGATCCTCCATCGTTTCTTCGCGTTTAAAACGCTCGATTACGCGGAGGGTGAAACACACACGGCTGTGGTGAAAGTCAGGTATCCATTTTGTTTCGAGGCCCCGGCGGGAAAACGGAGTCGACGAGGATGACTCGATGGATATAAAGTCGATCTATCGCGAATCGAGTCGTGGTGGATCGACGACTCTCGGATCCTGTTTCCCGTCGATCCTGTCGGCCGATTGATCGATCGATCACTGCACCTCGCAGACGAAGAACGTCTCGAAGCTGCACGGGCTGTCGTTCCACTTTAATCCCTTGCCGTCTCTGTTCCATAGCTCGAGGCAGTGCTCTTCCTCGCCGTTCTCGTATCTGTAAGAAAATGCATCGAATTTATGGTGTGTTTGCCCCCTTTGTGCTTTGTCTCTTATTAGAGGCTTGTTGGTAGCAATCTTGTTGATGGAGAATGATGGAAGTTTCCTTTCTTTTCGCAGGGGATGGGACGAGGGTGATTGGTATTTGAAATTTATCATTGAACGAAGAACAAAGTGGATCAGAGAAATTATATCTTGCTTTTGCGAAAATTTGGAGAATGCAGACTGTCAAAACTTAAATATTATCTTGTTTTTTTATTCTTCGTTTCGTAATGTTGTATTGTGCAATATAGAATTTAATTTCAAGTTTGACCGACACAATTGAGCATTAGTTGTATATATTTAATGATGTGGTGCCCATGAATTAATATAATCAATGTTCACATCATAAAGCAATGAAAAATTAATTGCCAATTTTTGAAATGCATTGAAATGCATGTCTGAATGAATTTTAAGAATTAAAATTTAAAGGACTACGTTTAATACAAATTAATTACTTGTTTGATTCCTCAACATTATACACATATGATGTTATGAATATAATACATAGTTGTTGCGTTATACAAGGTTCTGATTGTATTACATGTAACTATTTTATTAAAATTTTCATATCAATTTTCATATCGCTCAAATAAAATGTTCACATCATTCTGCAACGCGATATCAAGAGAAATAACAACCAAAGACGCTCTCCTAAAATTTTTATATCGTCGAACACTGATGTCCAAAGATGTTCTCAACGAACGAGGAAGATCGTATTATACCTGAAATTATTCGGCTCGCCGACATTCCAATTTTCGAACGTAATTGGTCTACCGTTGGCCATCCAGAAGAAAGTGCCTTCCTCAGCCTGATCGGTACCGGAGGTCCAAAAGTGCTCGTGTCCAAGGCCGAAGTCCTTAATATGTTTCTCGAGCCTGTCGTTTTCCTCCTGCGACGCTATACTCGCCAGATGCATCCCGTGATATCGGCAATACTGCGACGCCCTGTACCAGTTGGCCTGCAACGAAATATGTATAACGCAGGATAATTGAAACCTCATTCGAGGATAATTCGAGAATCTCAGACTCTTTCTCGTTCTTTTGCCCTTTATTTTTTTTTTTTTTTTTTTTTTTTATTTTACCTTTCGATTAATCGTTTTTTCTGTTAGCTCTTTTTATTAATCGTTGGCGCGAACGATGTATTTAGCTTTATTTATAAACATACAGGCAGGCTGTTGCGCTTCGCTCTTGGAGATACATTGGTCGTTTATTAATAAAATAAAAAATACGAGAGGACATTTTGCAATTTGTTATAAACAGTGGGTGTACAAATTCATGCGAAATTTCAAGATGAAAAAGTGCAAATAAGGTGATTAAATTCTATATATATATTTAAAGTATAGCACACTTCTTGTAATATTTAACAGGTACCAAGTTTTTTGACAAAAACTTTTCAGTTCAATTTTAATTTCTGCTCAATAGTAGCTTTCATTTCATCGAGTTATGTTTATAAAAAAGTATGGAATCGCACGAACAACAATAAAATACGAGTTTAATTGAAAATTCTCGTTGCGCAAGAGCAAATCGGATGAAAAATGATTGACGAAGGTGTGTGATGAAATTGGGTGAATGTCGGCTTTTAGCTAAATAATTTATGCACTGATTTGATCAATAATTAACCATAGTTGTTATTTCTGAATAGGATTTAAGATAATTTAACATAATTAAAACGGACACTGGTTTGGACATTAACAATAATTATTCGTTAAATTATAGACTGTAATGTAATGGTAATCTTTGTTACGTTTAAACAGTAGAGAGAATTTGATTTGTCATGTTATGTGACGATATGTTTAACGCGTTGCATTTATGTAATTAAATTAAATCGATGTGTTTCAAAAATTTGGAATATTCATATCATTTTGTGGCAAAGACTTCCAAAGATTTTGAAAATTGTGAATCTTTACATTTATCGACTAGTAGAATCGATTGAGTTAAATAATTTTTATGGCAGAGAAATATTGTATATAAATTATAATGATAACTGTATTATTATTTGGAAGTATTCAGTTTAGTTATTTTTAATATAATATACAATATTTCAAAAGATTTACATTTTTATTAATATTATATATTATAATGATGACAAGACAAAATCGTCGCAAATTAAGTGGTACAGATTGTTTAGATAATTTTCTAAAATTACGTGACAATTCCTGCAAGAAATTTTCTCCTGTTAAATCACACTTTAATGTCAATTCTTCTTTTGTAAAATACTATTTGAAAAGAATTCAATCAAATTTCCTTAAAATTCCTTGTAATACATTTGCCAAAGATAATAAAGCTCAGTTTACAGTCTAATAATTTAGTAAACGATTTTAACAATCACTTTTCAGAAAAGTATCGGAAGTAAAAAACATAAAGAATATCCTCTGATGGTTTTTCAAAATTTATAAACTGCAAACGTTTGATAACGTGAAATGCCATTTTCTACATATTCTACGGCCCGTTAGCACGGCGTACGTTGCCGTCGGCCATTTTTCGGCAAGAATGCCAACGACACGTCGTATCATAAATTCGCGAACGATGTCACGGCCGTGGTCGAATGCGATTTTCGTGTCGATGCGGAGGAATGTTTTTCCCGCGGTCGCCAGAACACGTTTCACCTCCGTGCACGGTGGGCAAAGAGGCAAAGAGAAGAAGGAAGAAACGCGAAAAATCGCGTGCAACCTGACCGGAATGCAAATAAAGCGCGATAAATATAGCACCGCTGCGATTGCACGGACGCGTCGCACCCCCTTCAAAAAACCCCTTCTTCTCTTTCCATCGTACCTTCAACCACCCTGTTTTTACCGCGCGGTTTACGACACCGAGTCCTTTCAACGACGTACGACTTTCGTTGCTCATTTTCATCTTCTTCTACTTTTACTTGATCCCCTTTTCTTTGATTTCCATTTCATTGAATTTCATCCTTCGATCGGTTAAGGGAATCTTATCATTGAGTTTTAGTTTCATCGTTGCGTATTCTCATTCTTTGAAATATTTCGATGCCCTTTGTAAATTTTATAATTCCTTTTCTCGTCATTTCGTTACTGTAGATCTTTCGATTTTCTTTCGAGATGTGTTTCTCTCCTTTCTCTTAAATTATTTTCTTCTTTAAGCATTTCTTTAAATCTTTATCGATTGATGTAACTTTGTTACTATATATTTTTTCAAATATACTGACTGTCCAAATTTTTTTAAACTAATTTTTTTTTTTTTGTATTTCTTTAAATCTTCATTGATTCACTTTGTTACTATATATATTTTTCAAATATACCTCAAATATAAATATAACAATATTTTTCAAATAAATGTATTTACTTAATACATTGTCGTGAATGAATGTTTCTGTTCTTTCGTGATCATTTGAATTTGATTTATTTCAGTGGAATGATTCATTTCTTTCATTCATTCCCTTTCTCTGTTTAAAATAGATTTATAATATTTTCTTTTTAACTGAGTTTCATGGTGATATGTCTATCTCATAGTAAAAGTACAGGTTTATTTCAACACTTGTTTTAATTATCATTTAATTTTTTTCATATAACGCTCGTTTCAATTATCATTTCTTTAATCATTGGTTAGATAATACATGTGCATCTGTATCTATATCTCCGTTTCATATTCGTCGATCAATATGTTAGTTTAAAGCAGCTATTTACCATCTTTGCTTTATCTAAAAGCCACCGTGTCTCTCACAATTCATAATTTCATCGTTCCCACAGCGAAAAATGACTACGAAGGTTCCCCCTCTGGCTTCGACGCAATAATCGAATTTACTTAAAATTACCGTTCCGAGTCGATTTGGATGAAAATACCGGTTCTTTACGACCCGGAGAAGCCAACGCAGACACTCGTTCTGTCCAGCAAATTACCCATGGCAATCGATGAACGTGAAAAGAATTATTCGCGATCGTGTATACCGGGCCGGCGTGTTTTCTTCCGTAATTACCCTTTTACTTCGTCCACGGTTAAAAAAAGGAAAAAAAAAAAAAAAAAAAGAAAGAAAGAAAGAAATTCATCGTCTGAAACGTTCCGCAAAAAGCAGGAGGAACAACGAACAACAGAGTCGCGCAAAAGTCAGCTGGGGGGACCAGCTGTTGCAGTCGAAATTTTGCAACTTTACAAGTTCAAACAATCAAGTAAATTCGCCAAATTTCGAAAT
>NW_025109472.1:0-49749 GCF_011392965.1 Frieseomelitta varia
CGTGGATAGGTCGCGAATAGGTCCCGAAACGAACGTTTGTGTAGGTATTGCTCGAGCACGCACGTGCGAACGTTTAACGATCATTGTGATCGTTAGTCGTCCACGTGTATTAGAGTCAGCTTTCGCGATTTAGATTGCGATTAGAAAGACTCGAGCTAGTCGTAAGTTTCAGTGGGCATTGCGCTCGAAGAAAGAAGAGGCTAAAAAGTTGAAGAGGCCCGGCAAACTGCCACGAAGAGGGTCACAACAAATGGTTTCTCATCCTCTGAATCATTTACATGATTCCAGAGCATGGGAAGTCATTCTCGTTACTACTTTGTCACTATGCTCTTTTGTAGTATTTGTAGATATATGTATTTTTTCTTCTTAATAATAGTTTATTGTCGTATTGGGCAAATCGCGGCTTTTCTTTTTCGATTGCGGCTTGAATTAGAGTTGCGAGAAAATGTTAATTGTGTTTGCGAATTATGATATCGCGATTGTCAATTTTGACTTGAATTTTTATAATTGTTTTAGTGTATACATGATAAAATTTATGTTGCAGTTTGTTTTTAAATTAAATTATAGAGTCATTGCTTTTAATTTGTTTTAGAATATTTGAGTATTTGAAATAGCATTTTGTTCGTACAGTTTTGTATTGTTCATAATAATTTTCGAATTTAATTTTAGAGTTAGTTTTGCTATATTTTTCCATCGCGATTTCCATTTACTGTTTCTCTTGTTAGTGTTGCGACAATGAATTATCGCGTTTCTTGATGTAGCATTGCGTTTACAGAATGCCCAAATTCTTTCATTGTATTCGTGGAAGGCTATTGCTACTCTTGAATCACCTAATGCAGCTACAAGAGCTGTAAAAAGGTGGTCATTCATCAGCAACCTCCTACATGATTGCATTGCATGCGCCGCAATTAGTGTTGCGTACTTGTTTTCGGGAATTTTAAATATGACAAAGCACTCTTCGCGTTTAATTTTGAAAATTTCCTATTTCATGGTTAATAGTACTAGTTAGAGTCAGTGAGTCCGTCGATTGTTATTTAAACGCACGCGTTGGTAGTCTTTTATTTTTTTTTTTTTATATTTTTTCTTGTTCAGTGTTTGTTCTCGGTATTAGAGACAGTGCTCAAGAGGATAAGCCCTCTCCAGGAGATCAAGATCGTAAGTAGTTTAATATATTGTTCTTTAATTTATTCAGTTTTTCAGGTTCAAGAATAATTTATAATATTTGACGTTTTGTTACAGATGCTTTACCAGCATCAATTTTTTGATGTATTTTGGGGAAAATCCAACGGTGGCTTCAAGGCCAAGTATGTAAGACTCTTTCATTATCTCCAATACTTTGCTTTGCTTTTGAATACAAATTCTAATGTTTCATGTTTTGTTACAGATCCTCTACAATCTTTAGTTCCCCTTATCCTGTTAGATTCTTGTGATGCTTTAAAAGCTAAGAACGTAAGTACTTTAGCGTATTTAGCATATTATATAATTAAATCGTAAATTATATAATTGATACAATTATTAATTATATGGCAATACGAGCTGATTTGTTGTGTTTTTGGTTAGATGTACATTAAATTAGTGGAAAATGTGTAGTTTTGACATATAGGTAACTAATTTGTAAATGTATGGAAAATATTTCATCCGAATTTGTACATTTTTCGTTCAAGAATATTTTAGAAAGGCTAGGATTAATTATCTTCTGCAATGATTGTATCTGTAAATGCGAGAGTTGTTCTTTTTTCGTCTCTTTAATTTTTCTCATATTATATCAGACTTTTGGTAAAATTTATTTGAGCTATTATTTAGTAATTTATTAGTTCTTTAATAGCTTATTAATAACTTTAGAATATCAATTTGTTGTATGAAGGAAACCATCAATTTCGACTATTCTAAAAATAAATATAATAACAATCGATTCTAGAGCTGATTTAGAACTTCAAAATAAAAATTGTGTATGAATACTTTGAAAGTTAAAATCGTTATTTTCAACTTCTGCTTTTTATATTTGGCAAAAAAATTAAATAAGAATTGTTTTACAAATTCATTCAGAACTCCATAAAATAAACTGATCTGTGCTTACTTATAATCGTTGCATTGCTCATCACTGCATATTTAATGGATTCAACATCTATGTAAAACTGACTTACGTAAAATACTAGCGGCCAACACAAAATTCAGCGGTGTAATAACAGAGAAACACATTAGTACATATTCGATATCATTGAAAGGTAATGTCGCGGTGCTTAACAATCGCATGCATATTCCCTTTCGTAAACGCGTGAAAGTTGAAAAGTAACTCCGTAAGAAGTTTCGTAATGTACTCGACGTTTCGAAGCAATTGCTATTTCATGGAAATAGCATACTTGTAGGGGGGGAAAAAAAGGAAAGGAAAAAAAGAAACTAGTAAGGGAAGAAGGGTGATCACAGAGAATTAGCCGGGTAGCATTGAGACACACGATCAAAGAAGTTTTCTAAATTCAGCCACGAAATTAGCTTGACACTAATTTCACAAGGAAGTATGGACAAGGCTGAGAAGCCAGCGGAAAAGATTGCCCAAGGGGGAGGCCATAGCTCGCGTGATGCTTCATACCGACTTCGCGTGTCGAACTCTGATTTGCTTTGTTGAATCAAGTGTATACCGGTTGCTATATCGCGCACAAAAGCGAATAAGATAGTGCATTTTCCCTTCCTTTATATCCTGTTACCCACTCCGACTTCGTTATTTTCGTCAACAATTAGATTCACGATAAATCGTCTGATTGTCAGTCTCTTTTTGTGGTATTTTAGAACTGCTATTATTAGGATATTGCTGCACTAACACGTTTACTTTAATACCAAATGAGCTTTATGACGTCATAATTTAAGCAGAGAGTTATTTCTGCCGGATAATATTTACATATTCCGGATGTATTATGTTCCGGAGAATTGTAGTTTTAGTTATTAACTCTGTTCTCAAGGTTGGGTATTATTTTTATTAATTTGACAAAAATTGCAGTGTTAATAATATGAATGCAATTTGAGAATTACAAGTTGATTTTTTTTATATGTAACTGTCCGTATTTTGTTTATACATGCGTCGTTTATATCATTTTAATCTCAGTGCCATGATTATTTCTATGACTTAATAGTTACACGATCCTCTGGGTATGGATGTTTTTTAATTCGTATTTTATTTATTCATTATAGTTATACCGTGTTACTATGATCACTGTATTTTAGATCATAATTAAAAATTATAATCAGTATAATGTATCGCAATTAAAATTATTAATTAATATTAAAATTATAGTCAATATGAAAAGTTAAATACATTTTCAAGAGTTTCATGTATATATGTTTTTTATTAGAAATATTTCAATTATCAAATCGTTAAAAGTTTGAAAGTTTAGAAGCAAATAAGTAAACAAAATTATCAAACAGTTAGATAAAATAATCAAACATGGATGTTACGTTTTAATTTACATAAACAAAACGCATTTATAATTCCAATTTATCCATTCTGAGTTTAGTTTGTTGTTCAATATTGGTTTACCCATGCTGATTAATGCTTTCGATACATAATTTAAACGAACAATGTTTGGAGAATACAAACAATGATTTATTGATATACATAAACCGTTGTATAAATGAAATTTAGATGTTATAGATAATGGTTATTAACATTGCATTCACATTACATCTAAATGTCAAATGTATCAAATAATTAGCTGTTATATTTTATACTAAATTCTTAAATTAAATACTTCAAATATTTGATGATGAGACTTCTATTGATTGTGAATAAAGTAAAGAATTGTTAATATTTTCTTCTAAATGAAAGCATATTTCATAGCATAAACGAATGAGAAAATAAAAAAAATATATCAAAGACAAAATAACTAGATTGCAGATATCCATACAATATTATATTTTTATAAATATTATTAAAGAAATGAAACTCAAATGAAAATTTCTTTCATCTATTAAATGTCACAATGAATATTTTACATCTTTTTATGTGTATCATATATAGACCTATAGTTTATAATTGATTATATATAGAAAAATCTGTTTGAATATCCTCTAATACATCACATACATGTGATATCAGTTACTTATTTCATATGGAAAAATTGATCGTTTCTCTAGATTCTTCTATATTAGTAGTCTATATCAGTAGAAATTCGACAATTTGTCAAATCCATACTGTTACGAATACAGTATGGTTGTTGGTTGTGCCCGTTACGCGTTCCGCAGGAATCGAATAATCCGCTAATATTTCGCTGGTCGGACAGTAATGGTAGATAGCCGAATCTCGCTTTTCAGGAAAAGGAAACTGGAATTTACATGGATTTCCTTTCGATGTAATGTTGCAATTTCTGTTCATCGGAAACTATATAGTCTCGTATGTTGCCACAAACCTTGTATGTTTGCCAGATAAGTGGAAAGCCAGTGACGTAGATCAAACTTTTGGTGGATTTACGGAATCTCAAATTCGTAGCAGCGTAAGCGGATCTCTGACCTCTCTGGTCAAACGAGTAAAGGTCAGTCTTATCCGATTTTCGGGCTAGGGGTAGGAATAGAGAAAGTGTGGGAGCCTCTATAGATCAGTAAGGGGACAGCGAGTTGATGGCCTCTAGAGAAAGTACAGATGAACGAAGGGACGAAAGAGGATGGAAGTAACCTCACCATTCGCCGCAGACCGAACTGATGTACCATCTAGCGGATCTACACTGGTCCTGAGAGCTAGAAAGCAAAGTTACAACAACGTACCTTGTTTCATCAACCTTAGTTACTTCATTATCTGTCTTCGTTTGTGCGCGTAGCTTTACTGCATACTGTAATGCTTTTAACCAACAAGTCCCTCGCCTAATTAACATTCTGTAGTACTACAGTCTTAACAGCGTTACGGATTACGAGTCCGTAAAAATTTCTGTTCGTTTCACATGATAAAACGGGATGTCTTGGAGAATTTTGTTTTTCATTTCATAGTGGTTCATTTATTAAGTGGCAATTTGTTTCATTCTAATGAAATTTTCGCATTAGGTTTTGCTCCAACAAAGATTTATAGTGGCTTATGAAAGTATTTCATAGTACAAGCAATGTATTATATAATATTTTGAAATTTCATTATTACGATAATGAGACACAATACTGTAATTGTTGTAATATCGGTCAAATTTATTATAAAATGTTTAATATATATTCACTGTGAATATATATTTAGTAAAAAATTATAACATAGCATGAATAGCTATAGCTTAAACATATAATAAATATCAAATTTCATTGTATATCTTATTAATATGCTAGGTAATTAACTATTTAAATATCTTTATGGTCTCTATGAAATATTTTATAGCTTTTACATACGTTCGTCTTATTATATGAAACTTATAACGTTTCATATAACATACATCATATATTCAGGAAAGTTTTTATAAATGTTAGGATACTTTTACGATCCGTGTATAAAGTTATATTAAGTATAATTGGAAAAAATGATAGAAGTTAAATTTTTTCCCAAAAGAATGTTCTTAAAAAATGTTTTATATAATGCAACTTCATCGCTGTTCATAATCGAGAAAAGTAAATTATTTCTCTTTATTTAAATTAACATTGCAAAGTTTATGAATCTTTGTCAGATTGCGTGTTCGTATCTCGATTGATTTATCATCGGGTAATTTGGTAGACATTTAACTTGAATGGTAAAGGGAATGAAGTAGGGTTAAACAACATGGAAAACGGTCAGAAAAGTTTATCGACGTTAATTCGCCAATCAAACGGGATTCGTATGCTGAATGCAGTTTACCTAAAGCTTCGACAAAATCAATACTCTGTAAGTTTCTTTATACGAAAAGCCCGTTAACGCGATATTATCGGCCTTTTGAATACTAATTTCCACGGTATACTGGGCGCCAGATAGGTGAGATTTTTTTACGACGTTGTCGGCCTGTCACGATAATACGATGTACTTTTCGCGTGTATCAAAGATTAATGAAAGCGTACAGAGGAGAACTATAACGAATTTTTGATTAATAACGCATCAAATTGAAACACTCGAGCTAAGAGGTTCAATAACTGCGTACATCGTCAATATCGTAGACTGAACAATGAATCGCGTTCTTGCGACAAGTATTATAAATATAAGTGAATTATGATTCGTTTCTTTTTTTCTTATCTGCTATATTTTACCTGCTTACACCATGTATATTTACGTTTAGATAATATCTTAATATTTCAGGTGCGAAATGCGCTTTATTTGCATCTTGGTGATATTACGTGAGATGGTAATTACGTTTTGCTAGGGTAGACATTCTACGAAGGAAAAGCATATTTTATTCACTACGTTTCTGCGAACATCTTGAATATCTGTTGATATAATACGTTCATCAGCGAATAATTTGATAACTTAAAATCAAGTGAATTCTGCAAATTATATTACGCTGTATTTATTACATTCATTGAACTTACCTTGCATGAATTTTGCTTTATGAATTGGATACGTATGTATGTTGTTGACAGATCTGTAACACAGAATTCATATTCATGAAGAAAAGAGGTAAATTAATTAAAAGCACTGCGTACAATTTTTGTAATTTTTGCAAAAATAAACCAACGACAAAGTTAAATAACGAATTTTTTCATAAAAGATATTAGGAGGTATTAAAATGATTCCTTTTGAGAATGTTTTTAATGTGTTTTAATTGTTAATATGAAAGTAAATATGTCTTTTTAACGCGAGCGGATATTTCTCGGTGTACGTTTGCACAACGCTGTTGGAGAAATGTTGAGTTTGCAAAATTTAGGGTCCTCATATTTATTCGGTGGAAATGAGAATTTCAACATGTCAACGTAGAATTACTCGGTATCCTTATGTATTATCTTATATAATACTGCCATGTAACGAACATTTACCTATTAGCATACCAACGGAATTACACTATGTTTTGGTTATTAATATCTTTGAACAACACAACAGGAGCACAGATAATATATCAGCCACATTAATATTTAATTAGGTATTTTCAACTAATTACATACGTATATTCTATACGATGTTATCAAATAATTGTTCCCTTGTATGAAAATTATATAGAGGAATAGAGAAATAAATTAAAATTATATATAAACAAATTATAAATTTGGATTTAAGTAAATCATTTTTGATCTCAATGACGTCAACTATCGTATCGTTGTAATTTACTGCAATTTTTAATTAGTTATATATAATTCATGTAGTTCATTCTTTATTACGATTAAAATATCTGTTCAAGAGTAATTCAATTCTATTAATATTATAGCTATTTGCCTTATCTTCGTATTGTTTTAACTGTAGATTTTAAGGAAGGGGAGACCTGTCTGTCACTCACTTCTTGGATCTTGTATGCTTGGAAAAATGTCCAATGTCGCCACCCTTCACAGACTTCCTTTGCGATTCCTTGGAAGTGCGACAAAATTACCTTCTCCTTTGCGCAGGCAGTTAATTAAATTTTTTCATCTTTCTTTTCTCTTCCCAGCAGACCGGTACCGTTAATGTCTCCAGACCAGTTAAATTTCTTTCATTTGACTGTTTGACTTATATATCTGATACGTCCCGTAAGCTTGAACATCGATCAATACAACGTTAGTCGCGATATTCACATTCAATCGAGTAAAATGTTGTTCCTTTCTTTTTTCGGATCGATAATAATATTTGTAAACTTCAATATCTTAAACTACAACGTATATTACGTTGTCGATCGAAATTTCATATTTTATGAAAAAGTATAAAATGTTGGCAAATACAAAGAACAAAATAACAAATATAATAATAATAAAATCTAATAATTTTTAAACTATTAAGAGCGTTGCTCACTTTTTCATAAAGCTTTTTTGAAAAATTTTAGGAATTGTTTTTTATATAGCAAATACAAATACTAAAAGAATAAACGATGAGATAATAAAGATGTACCTAATAATAAAATTTAGTCATTTTTAAGCTTCCATAAGCATTGTCTTCATCTTTTTTACAATTGTAATTAAAAAATTATCTTTTAAATTATGATATAGCTTTTGATAAATTTTTTTCTGAAAACTTCTAAGAAGTGATTTCCATGTACATGTATTATATATTCATTTGCATGTGAACTAAAGCAACAGGAACGTGATTGTTAATGAACTCATTCATCATGAAAGCAATGAGGCTTTAGAAAGGACGTACACGTAGGTTCACTGAATGAATGAATTCGTTTCCAAGTATACGTAATCTTTTATATAACATAACGCCCAACACGTGTCGTAATCTTTTATTTGACACATTGCACGTGTGCAACTGCTGCTGGATAAATTGTATTATCTGAAAATTCTTTCACGAATTGCTTCCGCTGATGGTGAGCACGTGCTTCCGAAATGGTCACAAATCAGAGCAACTTCATTGGTTTTTAGGAAATAAAATCATACGGCCAGTTACACACGTGAAAAATAAATTTCACCGCAGATGTGTGCATTTCTTTCATTGTTCTCTCGAATTCTTTAATAAAGAAATCTAGCATTTTTCTAGAAATGTTAAGTATTCTCGTTTAAATTCCATCCTTTAGTATTAAAATATTATATAACCTATTTCATTTAAAAAGTCTTGCAAGCAATGCAAAGTCTCTTAATTTATTAGTAGATTAGTCCTCTATCATCTTTTAAGTGAAATTGTACGTCTATAGTCTCCTTTTTAGTTGTTTAAACAAACAATCGAACAAAATTTCAAAATACAGAAATATAAGGACGCTTTAATATCATTTCACGAACAAAATGCTCGGAATAAATTATTCTTCTAATCAAAATTCAAAGATAACTCTCGGTCGAAAGTAAATGATGGGAAAAGGAATTATGTATAATTGCGTATAATGAATTTCCGGACGAACTGTATGAATTGCAAACTTTCCGCGATGGAAATAGACGTTCTGATCCTCTCTTAAAGAGATTTTCTTAACTCCCTTCTAAGCTTCTGTACATGCTGACGAGCCGTCTTACTTTCACTCTCGTCAATCGAAACTACGAGTCACTTAGGGGTAGATGGAGAGTGGTTGACATATATCTACGTACGTGTACACATACACACGCGTATTTACGTCCACGCATGCCTGTCAGTTCATTCATGTATCTCTTTCCGTGTGAAACTCTTACCCCACTGTAGCACGTGCGACGTGGATGATGAGACACACGTACATACATACAGCGACTGGTTCCATGGTACGTGGAACACGCTTGAATCGACTAACTGTTATTATTGACATGAGAATAGATCGGGGGTGAATAGGTTGACAAATGGGGATGAACGTTGGTAGCCACGTGTCTGGAAGTGACGCGTATGCTCTTATCAATTGATTCTCTTGATTGCACTCTATTCTTTACATTACGTCTGACTTTGGCAACAATTTCCGTAACTGCAACAATAAAGAACAAAGACAGTCAGTAGCATAATGTAACTGGTTTCGGATAGATGGGCGTTGCGTTACAGTGATTTGTTAGTTGAGTTTTGAGGTTACATGTCGCCTTCAACATTTACGTAAACATAAAATGTTTCTACATAAAATTCTCATGTCACGATCTTATAACAAATTTGTCTTCGTAATATACGTGTTTTAATTGTAGTATTATTCTTAATGGAGTTACTTGTTTGAAGTTGATTTGTTGAAAGACAATTTGACTTTATGAATTACCGAAACGACAAAGTTTTTTTTATTATAATTATTTATAAATAATAAATATAAGTATATGTATACGTACAAGTATAAGTATATAGAGAATATATGATTTTTCAATATTGCTAAATATGCGTATTCGTCTATCTTTGAAATTGTTACATGCAGCGCACTGATTGAAACTCTTTTGATCGCAAATAAACCAAAAGGGGATTGAAAGTCAGAGAGTCGATTGAATGTGAAATCAAGAGTTAGAATTGTCTAGAAACGTATATAGATATGAACGTACATTCACATAGAAACTGTGACTAAACCCATTTCATCGGTAGGAAACAGTTATTTGCCAAATAATATTGGAAATTTAAAAAGAGAATCATAACGCTATAAAAGATATTTTATTTATTTCACAAGTTTATATTTTTTGCCTATAATATTCTGTCAATATCAATTTTTTTTCTGTAAAATCGCTTATACAAAAGCTATGCTATTTTTTTTTATATTTTTTAAATCTTGGATGTTTATTCCTCATAATTAGATTTAGTAAGTGATCTAATAGTGTTAAATATAAATCTCTGATACTATCTATATGTAGCAATGTTTCTATGACGTGTCAATGGACTTTTCTTCAATTTTCTTCATGATTTACTTACAAAGGCTTATTTATTCAATACTGTATTTTTCCTTTGGCCTGTATCTTTTATATCTTGCAACGTACCACAGAGACTAGATCTAATTTGTTTACGTTCTAAGTATATAAATAATGCCACATTAATCTTACTTGTTGGCCTTTTACACCAATGATACGAAATCTTATAAGAAAATAGATGAAACAGGCTATCTAATATCAGTAATCTATCAGTATTAAAGTCCTAAACTGCTTTTAAACTTATTGTTGCGTTAAATTAATGTTGAGAAATATATACCTACCTACCTATAATAGTCACTATTATAAAATAGTGATAATTATTGTACACTCAACTATTAATACTGTAACTAATAATCAATATTAATATCACATTTTAAAAGTCAGTTCTATTTTTAAAATGCCATTGAAATATCAAAACGTACAAACATACAATTATTAGTTAGTGAACACGAACACAATATTATAGGAGAATGATTAAGAAACAAGTAAAATAATCAATATTCCGCGAATGATCATTATTTGTAAATTATCGGAGAACAAATTCGACATACGTTGAAAAATATATTACGAATGATATGTCCAATATGAATCAGAATAAAACGACAAGAGAGAGATCTTGAGAGAGGGTAAACGATAAAACCGCAAATATTTATTACTGACATAAGGGTAACTGAACTTCACTATCTCAGCATAAAAATTCATCCATCTCTGAAACATCGAAACAAACTGCAAGTCCAATGCTGGAGTTGTAATCAAGTCTAGATGGTTCGTACTGATTGACAATTTTCCATGGCCTCTTCACCCTCCAATACCCTTTTCTACCATCACCACTCCTCACACTATCCATCACTTCAATACCCCTCTTTTGAAATCACGTTTCGTTTCTGTTGTACATAAAGCCGCGTTCATACTGATTATTATGGCCACGTGAAAATTGTTATTGGGATTAATCAGGATTGTGCAGCTTCGCTCGAATTCGATGTTAGTCGAATAATTGAAGCCCATGCACCAAAGCATTATTCACGTTAAAAACGATAGAATATTTTAAAAGCCTGTCTGGTAAATGAACAAATCGATCAGAAATAGATTCTTTAAACTTTAAATAAATTTACCATTCAAATAAATATACCTATTTTAATTTGAAATATACAAATTTAATAGTATTTAATTTATAAATTAAATAGTTTACTACACAAACAATTATTTTAATAGCTTTCTTCTTTAAAAATTATTTAGCCACACGATACTCTGAAAAAAAGATTTTAAAATAAAATTTGCTGTTGTGTTAAATATTCACTTGTTAAAATTTGGAAGATCCTCACTCGGTGTTGGCAATTAACATTCTATTTTTAATTAATAAATAAATGTTGTTTGCAACGCAACGTGAATCAAGTTGGAAATACAGAACGCTGTAATTAGAAGAATATTTACGAGATACCTAGTATCGATTGCGTTCGAACTCCTTTATAATGAATTTATCGAAAATGAAAATGTAAAGGCAGAACGACAGAGTCTGGAAGCGGCTTAATGGAGTCAAGTGGCGGACGAGAAAGAACGAATAAAAAAGAAAAAGACGAGCTATGTCATCTGAAAATTGGAATATTCGTTTGCTCGATGGCTACCTTGCTTACTATTCGTTTAGAGATTGCTGTACAATTGAACGTTTCATATTCCGGAGAGAAGATTAAACATGACGAAATTAATTAACGGTGGCGGTGTATTTTTATACGACATATCGGAAACGGGTACTCCCTCGAATTGATGCAAAAATAAATTAAATTAAAAACATCATCAGCCAGAGAGAAAGCGACAGACTTGTTTTTCAATAAGCTTTCATAAGCATCCTGATTCCTTGTCGTTTAAAAAAACCCTCGCTATAAATTGCTCCGGTGCAACGACAAATTTATAACGACTTTTAGTTAATCGCCCTTGATCCTATCATAATAGAAATATTTTCTGCGCCATTGAATCGCGAATCGACGATTGTAAAGGCGACGTGTTTTTACAGCCCTTCAAAGTTTGCCACCCTAAATACAAGTGAGCTCTTGAGTAACAATAGCGTCGAACAATAGCCACTAGGATTAAGATGTAAATTAGTTCATAAGTCACAACATTATACGATTGTCAGCTGCCACGAAATACCTATTGTTATGCCAATAAACTTCAAAGATCCGAGCATTAAGTTACAAGCTGAAATGAAACTTTCGACTTTTATCGACATTTCTAGATGTTGTGCCTTATGGTGCGAGCTTAATTTCCTACGATAATTATGGGTGTATGCGGCGTTGTTATTGAATTATCTCCCTCATGAAGCAACCTTGTTACCTTCATAAGCTTAATGGCCTGCCTAAACGAAAGAATGTCGGTTTGTCACAAGCCACGACGTACTCTAGAATTATTAAATACTTCAAATGTTTTCCTAAATGGCTCGTTGTATCATTTTGTTACATGAGAGAAGAATCAGAAACATTCTCTTATTAGCAATTTCTTTTTTTTTTTTTTTTTAGCATATTGTCAATTTTTCCTAATCCAATTAATGGCATTTAAAGTATTTTACATACGTATAAAAATATAATTAAAAAGAATTATTTATATCTATGGGAGAGTCGTATCTAAAAGTTTAGTTTTAAATTGGTACTTAACGCGTTTTTGGCTTTAGAATGGAATATTTAATATTAGTAAAACTAAAATGAAAGCGTATTTTTTATTTTATTATATTATCCAGACACTGATGTGGAATTATTTATTAGAATTACTTGAAAACACGTTTCATGATGTTTTTATAATTTACTGAATGTAAATTAACATTTTTGAAGAGACGTACATGTTTTACATACAATACGAAAGTAATGTAGTGATTCATGAATAAGATATTTTAGCCGCATTAGCTCACTGCTCATCTATTTAGATACTAGAACCAACAAGTTAGAGAAACAAGACCGTAATGAGTTTTTTCCATTATTTCACATTTACATTTCGACTCCGCAATAACGTACAACTGCTGATTCTTCTAATTTGGTTGCTGAAAGCTTCCGGCAAATTATTCCGCATTCATTAAGGAGATATTATTTTAACATGCATATACGTGACGCCGCGTCGCGACGATTTACCAGTTAATTCATGGAAATGAACTGGGAACTTTAGCGTTCATTATTTTTCTTTTTTCGGGTCAAGGTAGGAATGAGACCAGAGCTCAGTGTTATTGCTTCTATTTCTTTCGACCCATGAGTATATCAGCTTGAGTGTTTGTACTCGCAAACAGTTCGTATGAAGATGATAATACCGTAGAAAAGCGTATTTGAAAAATTTTGAAAGTGTAAAAATTAAAAAAAGAAAGAAATGATTGTACGTATTTTTAAAAAATCGAGTGAAATAACGGTGCACGTTCGTGTTGTTGAACAATGTGAATAGAGGTTTCTAAAAATATTTTTGGCAATTGTTAATAGTATATAAATATTAGTGGAAGTAGAAAATAATTGAATTTTGCAATATAAAATGTTTTATATAATATATAGTCAGTTTTTAATAATTTTTTAAAAAGAATATAGTAAACATATTGATCCATATTAATTTAATAAAATAGTAATTAAAATTTTGCTCAATTTACAATTAATTTCATTTTGTAAAAGCTTAACAGTCAGACGTTAAGATAATTTTACTAGCTGGCTAAATGTGTCACTGTTACGATGCTGATATGTATTGAATTTTTTGCCGCGTTGACACCAAAGGTTACTATGTCGATGTATTTGGTACACAATAAAACAGTGCCGTACTTATGTCAAGTGTTTTTCATATATGTATCTTTCACATTTGCGCAAGTCATTATTCCAAGTATCTATATCTATATATATATATATTTACATATCTATCTATATATATATATCTATATATATATAGATTTACATTTCTGCTCAAAAATACATATATTATAATAAAAATTATAATAAATTTCGTTTTATCCGTATGCACTGCATTGTATGTGTCGAAATTTTTTTTTTCTTTCATTACCGAATTTATTCGATTTATTTCGTAGTCAATGTTATTTTAACGTTCGCTGTTGATGAAATAATGTCCGTTTGAATAAAAGTGACGGAAATAAAATGACACGGCACTGCAACACGCCAAATACAACAACGGTACAATCATCGGATAGTTTCAGTTTGAACTGGCAACGTCTGCGAGCTTGTTCATTGATCGATTTTGTGACTTTGGTTTTTGCACACGTAGTTTTTACACTCGATCTCGTGCCATGCTGTCGTCGTACAGAGCAATTATATTATGTAGGTTTACGTATCAAATACACGCATGACTTTTGTGCCATAGAAGCTATAATTACTAATACAACAAACGCGCTATTAATATTTTAATTAACGACTAATATTGCTCTCGTTTATTTTTTAAATTGTCATTCGTAACAAAAAAAGATATAAAAAATACGAATGTAAAATACAAAAAGCATAATCACTAGCTTAGTATAACAAAAACTATTAATTACTTTTAACTAACAAAGATTAATTAATAACAACATTCAATTCAAAAATTATTAAGTAATATAAATTTATCAAAATATAAAATTATGCGAGCCATATTTATCGGAATACAAATAGTTAACACGTAACTATAATATTTTATTATAATTAACAATAATAAACGAACGAAGCAGTTCATGCTTCAAAGCTTCAGAAAATACAGTGATACAGTTTATGTGAAAATATGATATATTTAGTACTTGTAGTTGTCACGACCCACACTCATACACCCACCGAAAACGAGCCCACTTGTAATTGCGATCATTGCAACGACGAGGTAGTGACTGTCGAGGCAAAGGAGGGAAATGAAAATACGACAGTGAAATTGTTGTACAAAGAAGACAGCGACGGCGATGGCGATCGTACTATTTGCGCTCGAGATCGCGATTTCAATGATCGTACCTTCTCGAGCGTTTGTCATATGTTGTGTTACAATCGCTGTCTGATATTGCGACTTTCTACTGTCACTGAGAATGACACAAAGAAATATGTCGCGATTGCGTATAGAAACAGTAAGTAATAATAATGAATCACTGAGACACTTGATCTGATCAAAGTGTCTTGTTGATCCACAGATTACTACAAACTGCGGGACGGCGAATGTTGAAGGATGTTCGTGGTCTTTGCGAATTTCGTGAAATTATGTTGTAACATCGTAACGTTGGGTGAAAGAGAGTGGACCACGAGGTTAGTAAATTCTTCGCAATTTAGTTGGCATTGACATGCAAATAATTTTATACTTGAAATTACAATATTTTGTACGAATGACGAGATATATTTTGAACGTTAATATTTTTACAAACTGAAAATAAATGTGCAACAAAACGTATACTGATTATAAATGATTACGAATGATTATTGGAAATTTCATATCTTAATCAATGTAAACTGGGACATCAATATTCAATGTTTATTGTGCAATAAGTAGCAGACAAGTAACTGACGTCATAAGACATTACGAGTTAAATAATTAATCAATTCTGATAATTTAAATTGATATGCCTGATGTTAAATGAAATAATATTTTTAACTGACAATGATGAAAATATATGTTCATTCTTTTCTAATAAATATTTTTTAAACATAGAAATTACATGTTACTAGATAGTTAATACATGTACACATACATAAATATATATTAGCGTGAACTATGCTATGTAAATCGAATTTTGTACAGTATAAATTAAAAATTATTCTACATTAATAAACGAATAATACATACATTATTCTTTCATGATTTATCAGTTTCGTCATGTTGCTCGATCTCATTTACATGCATACATACATCTAACAGTTTTTCCAAAAGGAACACAAATTGAAAAGCATATCTCGCAGGATGTTTCATTTTAATCTATTGTGACAAATATTTCGAAAAATACGGTCTGTATTATATACATGATTTTTTTTATTTTTTGAAATACTTATATTTAACAAAAGAAATGTTCATTAAGCTCGTGATATTATTCAAACGATATTTTTAAAGGTATATTTAGATAATTAAAAAATTTAATATACTTTTTTGAAAAAGTACGTTGTAGTTGCGGGTACAAATACACAGGGGTCGTCTCGAAGGAGAGTTTCTCCTTCTCCTTCTCCAACTCTAGTTCTCGAATTAGTCGTTACGGTACGTTGTAGACGATTTTCTGTTCTCGCTTTCGAAAATGGGATGTAACTATAACACATACCATGGATCATAAATGGAAATCATACTTACCTGACGTAGAGGTTACCGTGATCAAGAAAGCGGTACCTCCAGAGAGAGGCTTTCACCATTGCACTAAGGTGTTTGCTGACTTCTGCGAACGCCCCTAAAGTGGGTGTCTCGAACGTATAATTTTTGATATCTGGGACTGCGTTCGCGCTCTCCCGGGTTAATTGATTTTCAAAAATAAATGAGTTAGCTTTGTTTTTAAATCTCTGTAATAGGATCTTCCAAAAAAATAAAATTTGTTTGATTGTATTGGAGTACATACAATATTAATAAAAATTTAAAAGTTATAAAAACGAAAGGGAACTAAATAGAAAGTTTGGAAGAAGAATTAGTGCTTAATTTTCTCTTGTGTAATAACATTTGGTACCATATTGCTACATTATGTTAGTAAAAATTTAACAATTACTTAAATTTCTACCATATGCATAAAATATATTTATAATTGCAATTTATCTCTAGATAGCTTTTAGATAATTTTTTTACGAAATTTATTTAACAGTAAAGTTAAATCAAATGACACTAACAATTAATAAATTAAATATTGCTTAAAAACAGACAAAATATTAGTTTTAGCAATGTATGGAAGCATGCTACACATGCGTACAATTATCCTTTTTTTAAATTCATGGATGCATACGTACTTCAAATTTTTAATTACATTTACAATTTTTTTTCAATCAATTGATAATACTAAATTTTGTCTTTTAATATTACAGTCACGAAGGAGGATTTCAAAAATTTGCTTAGTTTCTCGCACATAAGTCTTCCATATTCATAAAACTAAAAATTACGGTAAATTTGTTACATGTGTGTAGAGATTTATAAATTTATATTATAGAAATATTGAGATATAAAATCCAAAAGAGTTTACAACTACATTTTGAGATTACAGTAATTGAATGAAAATTATACCAAGTTGAATCAGTCTGTTAGTTCCGAAAACCGCCGTTATGTAGTGCTAGTTGTGTGTGAGGCTTCTCGCAACTACGGTCGAACCATACGGGCTTAAGTAACTCGAAGAACCGGCTGAAAGCATACTTACCTGGCGTAGAGGTTACCGTGATCAAGAAGGCGGTTCCTCCAGGGTGAGGCTCTTCCATTGCACCACGGTTGAGCTGACCTCTGCGAATACCCCTAATGTGGGTATCTCGGACGTACAATTTTTGGTAGTCGGGACTGCGTTCGCGCTATCCCGGACAAACTTATTAAAAAACGTAATAAATTATCCCTGAATTTTTTAGGGTTCTAATTTGTAAAAATAGGGGAACTGTTTAAACACTTTGTTCGGTAATTTTTTCTTTGCGTTAAGAATCGGTGTTCTGTCTGTTCCTCTGATCTATGTTATAGATTATACTTCACATTTTAAAAGGTACGATACGATAAAAAAGTGTCAGATTTATAACGAAGTTTAATTTGGAACTTTTGGAGGGTTGAAATGAAAAATTGAAGATAGTTGTTTAAGATTTTTTTTGGATATGGAAAGGCACATTGGAATTGTGAATATACTTTTTTTTATTTAAATTATTCAATGATAGAACTATTATTTTACACACGTTCATCCTTTGTAATAAGTGAATAGAATAAATTCTTTTCTTTGTAAAGTAGTTTGAATTTTTATTACTAATAGAATTATTAATTCTATTGATGGTTAATATTAAATTTAACACAGTCCCACAACTGACTGTGTGTTAGTTATATGCAACATCTAGATTAGGTGTATTCTAAGCTTGTTTAGCATTTATCTTTAACTATACTTCTCTAATTAATAACAGCTGATAGTAAAACGTATTTTTATTTTTTGGATTAATTCGGGAATTTATTTAATGTTGTAGCTGATGACCGTCAGTAATTGATCTTGCTTTTAAACGATGCGAATAAAAAATACCATAAATAGAGAATACTGTTTTGAAAGACAGTAATCATTCCTTATACTTTATATTCTCGTGAATTTTACTGTATTCATATTATTCTTTATTTTACGACTCTTAGGATTATTTTTACATATGCATATAAATATTTACTTACTTAGTTATATCATATTATTGTTAAAGCATAGTTTACTAAAGAAGTATGACATTGAAAGAAGAAGAAATTAAAAATGTAAAATTCACTCGAAGAAGCTTGGTGCAAAAAGATTTTATTTATTATTTCGCAAATTGTACATCATACGTTTATTATTTTTTTGAACAATTTAAACTTACTTGGTTTATATTCGCGAGTGTACGAAGTATAAATAGTATGATCTATTTCTGAAATTATATGCTCCAGTTATGTATTTGTTGCTTTTTATATTCCATGTTGCGTAATCATTATCTCATTCGAGGTACTTATCGGCGTAATAATGTTCTATAATTGCTGTGCTATTATACGTACAAAGTGATTAAACATTACCTTTGTGTTATGTCTAAGCACGTGTATACGCCTAATAATGATTCTGTATTCAAATGAACATTCTGAATATTAATTCACGTATTTGCGCCAGCAATAGTAGTCAGCCAAATTGTATACGATATACTTCTAAGAAATTTTGTCTATTTATTCGAAAGAAATTAGTTGAAGCAAAATTTAAATGTTTTCGACTGCTTGAAATGTTGAGTTTAATTAAAAAAAAAGAGGAATTAGAAAAAAGAATATTAGGGTAAATGCTAAATTAGGATTAGGGTAAAATCCTAAATTGTTGTAGTAAAATCCTAATATCCTAATGACTTTAATCAAAAGTTAGATGATTTAATGATTAGCAAATAAAATAATATTTTTAAAGTATGTAAATTTGGATTTGCAGTTCTGAGATTAAATGATGCTAGAGAGGATTGCATTATTAATTCTTCCTTAAAATTTTATATTTTTTTTTCTTTATGAAAATTTAACTTCATCAACAACTAGACTGTTAGCTATCGGCTACCGGATTTTATGTCTGCAGCGTTCAAATTTTATCTAGCGTATAGATTTCAATCGATATTAGGTTTGTCCTTGTTATCTATAATGATATTTTAAAGTCAAAAGCATAAACTGATGGATCATTAGGACTAAATCAATTCGTTAGTTCCAAAAATCACCGCCACGTAGTGCTAGCTACGAAAATACTTTCTCACAGTTATGGTTGCACCCCGTGGGTTTAAGTAAGTCGAAGAACCAACTGAAAGCATACTTACCTGGCGTAGAGGTTACCGTGATCAAAAAGGCGGTTCCTCCAGGGTGAGGCTCTTCCATTGCACCTAGGTTGAGCTGACCTCTGCGAATGCCCCTAATGTGGGTATCTCGGACGTATAATTTTTGGTAGTCGGGACTGCGTTCGCGCTATCCCGGAAAATCTGTTTTCAAAAATTATTCATTTTAGGTACGAATTTGGTGGTATTGTAAAGAAACAAGAATTTTGAGTCGTATCATTTTGTAATTGGTATCTCATTGTTGTGAGATATGTGTTCAGCCTTTTATATAAAATTTTCAAATTTTTGTGCGGATCTTGCGGATATTGTAGAAATTATAATTGTATGTTCCTAAATTTTGTCTATTTAATATTTGTAATATCTATTTTCATACTTTATTGCACATATATATAGATGTTTGAAATTTCTTGTAGACTATCCATTCTTCTTTAATTATCAAGTTCAAAATTCCAACCTCCAAAATATAAAAGGGGTCATTTTAATTACAATTATCTAACTAACTGCTGCGATGTAACCCTGTATCGAGTATTTAGACTTCTCATTAGATGGATAATTAAAAGGGGGGAGGAGTATGAAATGTAAGATCACAATATAAAGCACAGGTGGCAGTCCCTAGTTAAACGATATAGGAAGCACATGGCCCGTTTAAGCATCCGTGTGAGAGGCTGTCGGACGTTTCCGTACGTCGGCCGCTCGTAACGTGTTGGAAGTTAACAGGCCAGCTGGCCTGGCTTAGTGGTGGTTGATGCAAGTACGGTCTGGATGGCGGCGCGGAGGAAAGGAATTAAACAGACGCAGAGTCCTCGCAAATTGAGTTGAACGGGCCCGGAATTTAAACATTCAAATTAACCTATTCAGCAAGTCAAAGGGGTTAATGTACGCCCGTTGATTTTGCACGCTCCTAGATTCTAATATTCAATCGATATTCCTATATCGTCTTTTCCTTGTCTTTCGTTTTTATTCTCTCGCCTTCAAGCGAGAAGGGGTCTGACGAAGCAGAGTTATTGTTGCCATCCGGTTCCTTTTCGTGTGATGTATTAAAATAAATACAAGTTTGTTTTCGCTGAACACGACTCTCGAAAGTTAAACGTTTGCCTAGTTTCAATTCAAATTTCCGACGAAATTTGAATTTTATTTGCATTCGATTTGAATTGTACTTTGGACTGAGAGTTTTGAGATCATTTTAGACTATTTTCATCTTTTTTCTGTAGAATAATTCCATTCGAGAAAATTGTGTTTTTATCTTTTTTTTTTTTGTTAGAAAACATATTTATCTGTGTTACTTGTAATTGTTGTCAAAGAGAGATATTAAAATTCGAATCAGGTTACGAAAATCTATTATTGATGGCTTTATTTGATATTATTTTATATTATTTACTTTTTGATTGCATTACTATGCTATTTGTAGTAAATAAAATAGTTTATTATGTCATATCATAAAATTGGATTTTCTTACTGAGGACTGGAGAGAATGATTAATGAAAATTAATTTGCAAGTATATTATTTATGTAACTACACTTTCTTTCACGTACACCAAAATAATCTCTTCATTTAAATGACCAATTTTTCATGTCTTTCTCTCTTTGATATTGAGGCAAAGAGCTATCAGTTAATTATTCTCTTAAGATGACAAATAAAATTACGCTGAGCAAGCAGCAGTTTGATAACATGTGAGAAAATGCAAGGCTATTAAACTTCAGTATTTCACGAATTCAAGAAGGGTAGAGCACTTTAGAACGGGTGGAGCATCACGATGCGATACTACGAACCATTCGAAAGAAATGGCACTATTAGCGGAATAAAGCATTTTCGTCTTTCGAGTTTCTTTCTGTGGAATAGAAGTTTAAGAAAAGTTTTCGTCAACGGATATCTATCGAGTTATTTCTTCACTGTTCTATGGAAAACAATCGCAACATGAACGATGAAATGATCAAATGATCGGGTTTTAACAGTTCAATCGAATCATTCAAGTTGGGAATATTTTAAATTATTAAATTATTAAAATTATTATTAAATTATTAAAATTATTATTAAATTATTAAAATTATTTTAAATTATTAAAAGGAAAAATGATATGAAAGAAAATTTGATTACTCGTGAATTTCTAGAAAAGATAATAGAGTTTGATATTTTGACATTCTTTTATCTCTGGGAAAGGTCGGTGACATTCATTCATTAAAATTATAATTATTAGTATTTTAGAGTATTTCAAGAATTATTTTGATTATATGCAATATTATATGTATTGCTATATAAAACAAGGTACAATTTTATTTTATGATATAATAATAGATGTGTTGTAGCGCATAATATAAAGTAAAAAATAATTTTTTCCATACGTTTTTATTATTTTGATAATTTTTACAAAGTACAAGTACTAGATATATCCTACATTGGAGAATAAATGAAAAATATTTTTTATTAATTACCTAATTGTAAATTTCACATTTGACAATTGTTGTAAAATTATTAGGAGAGTTTTGAACTAGATACCGCAGGCCAATTTTAAAAGTCCCTAATTGTTAGAAATCAATATTTTTTGTAAAAATCCTATCCTTGAAACATTCCACGTTATCTATACCATTAACCGAATGAACTGTTACGTTCACTATGACTTACGCCGCGTCATTAATATTAAAGAGGAAGCAACCAAATGGGAAGGACGATTGAGCGTATTGATCAGAACAATCATTTGCATCTAATAATATTTACACTGAATTAACATTTCGGCTCGGTTATACGTTTTATGGATCGTCTGCGTGGCTACATCAGCATGGCTATACATAGCCGTGCAATGTACTTATAAATATGTAAATAACTTCAAAGGGGATGTCACCGATCGCTTCATACGGAGCCAATAAAACTATGTTGAACAGAATCCAATAAAATCCGTACTTTTGAATCATACGGATGTCTGCTCTAGCTGGTTTCAAGCAGTAGTTACAAAATTTCCATAGTTGATCGGTGCCTTTGAGAAATCAAGAAATAAAGATGTCAGTGTGCAGTTGCGAACGGACGGAAAGGAAACCAGTGGAACGTGTCGCGGAACATACAGGCGTAGGTACTTATGTATTTGCATATGTGTCTGGTGCACTTCCTCGTCTTTTATACGAGTGTAAACAGCACAGTATTTGGCCACTTCAATAGCTTAACTTGTTTATTCAACCTGTCGTGTAATGCAATTCTTATCGTATGTACGGCGAATGTTTAATGTTTAATGTTACAGTTAAAATAATAAATATTTACTCGGTGAAGGTATAAAGAGATACACAATTTTAATTTATAACGATGAAAAGTTTCAAATGTACGGTCTGCTAATTCGTCTGCTACACATAGATATTTATTGTTAGAGTAGAGAGAGAGAGAGAGAAGGACTAAATTAATATTTAACAAGTACACTGTGGACTTTGATGTAAATTTATACTTTTGAGAATATGATTGAAAAAATAGAACCTTCATAGAAAATTGTTTTATCTACCAAATATTATAGAAAGTACTGTGCCTCAGATATTTCATATATTACAAACATTCGATGCAATTTTACGTTTTAAAATTTCCTATAAATACATAAAACTCCACATTTAGTAATAAGAAAGATTATCAAAAACTATTTTAATTTTTATGTTATCCAAGCAAGCGATTCTTTCTTCAAATGTGTGTCTAGATTATTTCACAACACACAATTTAAAAAAGTTCTTACACTCTCTTTAGTTGTTAAGGGTGACAATTACAGATAAAAATAAATATGTGTCAAGTATTTCTTTGAGAATTTATTTTCTATATTTTATTAAGTATGATATACGTATACGTGTACATTTGTTGGTAATAGACTATTTAAACAAGCTGTAAGATAGTTTCTTTTTTTGAGATTATTATTTTTTTTATTATTATTTTTAATTTTTGTTGTTCATAATGATTTATATAGCAACAAAAATATGAAGGAACAAGTAGGTACATTTTTTGACACATAAAAATATCTTTAGATAGAAATTTTACGTTTTGTAACAAAGATAGAAAAGAGAGATTAATAATAATACTCGTAATATAAAGTAATAATGAAAATGGAAATTCTTTTCTTTTCATTCCATGCACTTATAGTCATAAGCTATTAGTGGTATTATCCAGCAGATCTTTGAAATATCTTCAATTGATAAACGGAATGTGGCTCAGGGTCTACCATATCGCATTTCTTCAATAGTTTTCTCAGAAAGAAATAATGCAAGGTAATGGAAATAAATTAGATACCATTCTTTTATTTATAGGTATTTCTTTTCTGTATAATAAATCTCTTTAAATAATAGTGAATTTTTTTATACAAGATGCCAAAAACTAAACATTTAATGTTTCAAGAGCTTATAAGCTTTATAGTATTCATTGAGTAGAGTAAAAAATATTTGATCAGCATAAAACGTAAAATCAATTACTCTAAAGTAAAATATTAATTAATTAGAGGAAATTATTTGGAAATATATTAATGATATATTAATATATATTATACAATACTCAAGAGAAAATATTATGCAGTAAAAGATTAACAATAAAAGAATTTTATTATCAAATATATCTCTTTAATTTAAATAAACGAGTATTCTTAAATATTTCTAATTTATTTTCTCTTACAAATTCTCGAAGTTATTTTTAACATAGTAGTACTCATATCCTTTCCTTTCTTAAAATTTTATTCAAATTTATTTATTTCCTGAGAAAGAAATAAACATGTACTGTCAACGAGAAAATGTTTAAAGCATTTGTTTCCTAAAAAATTGATTTATCAAATCTCCATATTCAATCTCCGGTCATTGAAAGACCGAGCACAACGAAAATCAATGGCAAGTTCCATCAATCAGTTCACATTCGTGACAAAACCATTGACGTTTTCTTCGAAGCAAACCCTTCATTATTGGATAATCTATTGGATAACGACGTTCCGACGAAATTACACAAATTACACTCGCAGTGTGGCTCGAACGCAATGCAACTAATCAGTAACTGGTCGAATAATATTTTCGCTCACGGCATCGGCGAAGGATCGTAACGAGCAGCGTGAAAAAGAAAAAGAAAAAAAGAAAAAAAAAAGAAAAAAGAAAAGAAAAATACAGGAAGGGAAAACAGTGACCCGTTTTTCGGTCTATCGAGACTCGAGTAATATTACATCGTGCAGGCACGATCGTTGGAGGAGCGTTGGAGGAACGGTAAAAGGTACCCGCGCGTTTCCGCTCGTATCGGCTCAAGGGGTTTGGAAGAGGGGGGATGGGAAGGGTGGAGGTGGGTTACAAAATTGTAATTCCGTAGCTTTCAAGCGGTCGTTCCGCGGCGATTGTTATCGATTCGATTATTCGACGGCTGTTTTCACCGTGTTATCGGCACCGAGTCAGGGCGCGAAACTCCCGGATGAAACGCGAAAAACAAGTTAGGCGGCCGCTGGCTGCCGCGGAAGGGGTGACATCTCTTCTCGGCACGCCGTTTCTTCGAAGGGATTTCGAGTAAACAAGGCCGGCCGAACTTAAACTCGCCCCGGCTTCACTTGTTCGCGCTTGCATATCGCGTTTTCACGAGTTTCTCCCCCTCTTTAAACTGGGGGGCGAGCTGCCATTTGTCTGGCTTGTCCGTCGACTAACTAAGAGCGCGCGGAAACTCTCAGCCGAAATCGTTTCTGACTGATGCCGAATGATCACTCAACCGTTTTTCCCCCTCATTGTTCCGATAACACCGCCGTCTACCGTTGTCATCAGTTCACCCTCTTCCCATTATAGAAGGATTGCTGGAAACGAATGACTCGAGCGTATGATTTCGTCACGCTGCGTTTGTGTTTCATTCGCATTGTATATATATGTATATGTATAAAGGGTGTACGTATACATTTGTCTTAAGGGTATATGTACGCTGCTATTGTTTCTCTAGCTGTCGAAAGTGCAGGGAAATTTCTTCGTACGAAAGTTGTTTCGCTTGACGGGAGAAAGTTGGGGAACGTTTAAGTCTATTTTAAATATTTAATTTAGCTGTAGAGCAAGTGTGAGCTGAATTGGATTTTCTGTTAACAATAATACTCGTGCATGTAATTCATTCGTTTTGCAATTTATTCGCATTTGAAGTTTCTAGAATAAACGTTATTGCGATTCTCGCGCGTAATGCGAGATCAGGCGAAATTTCTCCAGGAATAGAGAGTTTCAGAAGTTTCCAAAGTTTTTTCGGATTCTTTTGAATGCAAATTCTTTGAGGTTACTTCAATTTCTGTTCTTACGAAAATAGTGCTGTATGCAAAATCCGAATGTCGGTTATATTTTTTCACACATGTGAAATTCATGAAAAGTTTAAAAATATATGGGCTGCACGTAACATCTATGCATTTAGCCTTGCAATTTCAAGAGTTTCAACGAAATTATTTCGCTAATAGGTATTAGATCTTTATTTCACAAATTTGTATTCAATGTGAATTTGCGTGAACTGTATCTCAATAGTTTGAGAAAAATTATAAATAATTTTATATTATTATATTATTAAATTCATTATGATAAATTTCATATAATACGTAAAATGAATTCCTTACATGGCTTTAATGATACCTTTCGCAACAAAGATTTTTCCACCCCGCAGGAACTTGCACATCTGAACATGTGACACGTGTTATTAATAAAAATAAACCGATGAAAAATATGAAGTTCAATTGATAACAGTCTTCGGTATAGAGTCATCAGAAGAGTTAATGCCCGACATTATTATTTTATTCTTTCTTTTTCCCATTGCGTGGTTATGCAATCAAAGGCAATAAAGACGATCTGAAGGAATCATGATTGCCAATTGCCATGGTAAGCTCCAAGGGTAGAACGTTAATGTTCGTTTTCCATGAACCAAATAACTCGCCGCTCGGAAAGAGAACTGATTGACATAGCGGCTCGTAGCACGAGAGTTACAACCGGCAAACCGTAGAAATCGTACGGACGAAAGTATCGTACGAGCGGAATCTCGCTGTTGCGTGCGTTTGCACGGACTCCTAACGCTAGTAACTTCCGTTGTTACCTGCCTGATCATAATTGTAGAAAGAACTTTCCGGGGGAACGGTAGCGCGTAGAATTATGTTTAATCACGGTGTCATTATCAACTCCCGGCACTCGATGAATGAAGACTCGATTTTGCAAAATACATACAATCGCTCGCGAAACATCGCTTGAACGTTTGTAGGTGTTTTTTTTTGCGAATAATACGTGCGTATAATAAATTACGTGAAATATTTTGAAATTTCATTAGCATTGTATTAAACTATTACGACTATTTCAATTACGTTGGTTTGAAACAAAAGTGTTTCTATATTTAGTTGACGCTTTCTCTGTCTTCGTGATATCGGTTGAAATTTAAATATTCTTTATAAATACGACGAGAAATATTAACATAGAAAGGGATGATATAAAGAGGTAAAACACGCTCAATAGCAAGGTCGATGCCCATAATAACGCGCGAGGAAGCGAAAGGCGAACGCGTTGACACCATTCGATGATCGCATAATAGGAGCTGTAAGGTTCACCGATGAAGCAGTAGAAAGAAACAATTTCATAATATCCCCTTTACGACGTAATAAATCATCAGTAGTGATGTCTCGTGAAGTCATTAAAGTTTGATCTCTAAAGCTAGATTCTGACATCTCACACAGAAGCTTTTTACCGCACGCTTTGCGATAAAATCTTATCGATTTGTGAGACAGTAGCACGAGTAATTTATAATCTACTTGCAGAAATTGTGAAATTGATTTTCACTTAGTTAATTATTTATCTGTTTCATTGATCGCGTACACTTTCAGTTTTGTTTTCTTGATATTTGCTTTATTCATTATCAAATAAATATTGCATTTTCATTGGTTTTTCTGTTTTTTAAACATTGAAATTACATTTCGTGATTATTTTCAAAATGGAGAGTGACGATCTGTGTATATGGATTCTCACTTGATATATTATTAAAAAGCTTCTCAAAATTTACAGTTTTCACGGTGATTTATAATGGCTGAAATTTTCTTTTTTCCAAATTCTGTTTGTCATTCAATTTATGCAATTTCCTTTCTATTATTTTCAATTTGTGTTCATTATGCTCATTTATAATAGTTGCAAAATTCGAGAGTGTAAAGTGTTGTTATTAGACAGTTATGTCTATTGTACATTAGATAGTTTGGCTTAGAGATAAAGCGACTATGTATGTTAGTCTGATATGTGTATTAGTCTGACGCGACTGATCTTAAGTCTACTTAATACTTGCTCCTAAGTTTAATCGTAGTTTTGCTCCTGCTTGGTATTTGTTGTTATACATATGTAATAGATGATGATACGTAAACAACTATTATAACACTCACTGTCAATGTAAGAGCGACTAACTAATTGTAAGCAACATTTTTCTTGAAGTTTATATGTATTAATTTGTTTCAACAAGCTGCATACATACAAGAGTATAGGAATTCGTTTTTCCTGAATGAAACGTAGGCAATATAATTTATAGACTATGAATTTTTGTGTACTTACAGGGAATTAAAAGTACATTTACGCGTAAACCAATTTTCCATAGAACTTCTACCTTTTAATTTACCTTTTTATATTTTCGAAAATATGAATTTGCATGAAAATTCGCAGTTTATAAACCAGTTATTGCACCAAAGCATTTTGCACGTGTATTAATTTAGACAACAAATTGCTAGTTTCTCGTGCATTCAGGTTGATCTATTTTTGCTTTCAATGTCGCAAATAATAACGCTGCTTTCGTTAATACTTGGAATAATGATATTTTTGGTCGACGAATTACGTATGCTACTTAATTCATTAAAGATTTACACGCAGCATCGATTAATAGTATTTCTGAAAACTGTACACTGGTAAAGGTCAACGTGTTGCGCAATTGCATGTACGCTGACGTAACTGTGAGCAACTTTTGCTTTATTAAGTTTGCAGTTTTTAGCCGAAAGTATAAGAAAACACGTGAGGCGAGCGTGGCTCGGGCATTGAAATCATTAAGCACGGCCGTAGTTTCGTGAGTCCTTTCACTTCCGTATGGTGGTTCAGGGTAGCACGCAATAACCTTTGAACGATTTCTATCGCGTGGCACTATCGTTCGGTTCCTTTATCAAGAATTTCGATCGTTCCTAATCGACCAATTATTTCATGGCACTCCAATTTTCCGCGATAAACCGCCGTCAATAATACTCCAATCAAAGACCACGTTTAATGCGTATGATATTATCGAATCGTTGAGTCACAGACAAATTTATGTTCTATCTTGGAAGTATCGAAGTACAAAATCTGGCGATACTTTCGTTCGAGATTATTTCGTACCGTTTGTATTTTCTTTTTATTGGTTTTTTACATTTTTATCATTGGCTATTTTTTCTCCAATTATTTAATTAAACTGATTATTAACTATCAACTATCAATTACTTTTATATTTTTAAATATTCTATGTCGTCGAATCTGGTTTTTATCGTAATTACAAAATAGAATTCCAAGAGTTCGTTTAACTTCTTTTTCATACGGTAATGTCACTATAGCAGCTTGGTCATTACGAGTTGATGGGTGTATTCCATGTTTGACATACAAAATTATTAATCTGCAATTTCAATTTCGGCTGCAGCAAATTCTCTCGTGGATTTGCAGCGTATTTCTTAGGATTAATATTTTCTCTTCATTACCTCTGACGAGTATTTACCATTATAAAGAGGAACAGTTACGATTGCATGTCAAGTGAAAATCTTCTTCGCCTCTACCGAAGTTAAATTCTCACCTAACTTGGTTGAAGCTAATCACCGGCAAACCAGGAACGTGCGTGGTTAACCACAATTGCTAGCGACGTGTGACAATTGACAACAATCTCTTCATTGATATGTGCAGCATATTCAAGCGCGAGGAGTTACTGAAATTCGAAACAGAAAAATGAATGCGTTTTATTTCGTTCATCAGATTCTCGTGCCTCATATAGGTTTTATGATACGCTGTGCGCTCATTTTTTTTTTCCTTTTAATTTAAATTATTTGGAAGAACGTCGAGAGGCTTTCAATTATCCAATTATTCAGGTCAAACGAACGTTTTGAATAAAGCGAATAAAATTTTTAGATATTTTTTTTTTGCTGTTAATTCCTCTATTAATTCCTTTAAACGAATAGAATTTTATTTTTATCCTATTTAATATTATTTTGATTCAATGCGTAGTCATATAATAGAAGGTCAATCTGCATGGGATAACAGAAAGATTGGAATCAATTTAAAATTGAAATCTTATTATTATATTATTATATTAGTTCTTTGAAATAAAATATTGACTCATCTAAATTGAAATTCATAATATATTGAAGATAAAATAGACACGATCGTAGTCAGATCAGAAGCCAACATTGACCCTATTGAAAGTATTTACACGTTTTCTAATTATAATAAAAAATACAAAATTGAAATTCAGGTTATTTCGAAAGGTTCAATAGTTTTAATGTTAAGGTCAGTTGAGATTAGAAAATCGTATTTAAATATAATGTCGTGGGTTACGGGTAAAAATATCGATGAGGAAGAGTAATTTTGCGTTGGTGTATATTGTTTGACACTAGAACTATCGAAATGTAAGGAATAGGGAAGCATTTATGACACTTGAAATTTACAATATAATACACTAATCAAACGAGCTTCATATATTTCATTAAAAATCATTTAAATCTCTAATTGGCCATTTTGATCATACTGCAGTTTTAAAGGTATTAAAAACTGTTGATTAGAATATATTTAATCATGAAAATTTTTTTGTGTTGGTGTTATTTGTTCGTAATTCAAATATCAACTAAATATAATGAAGCTCCATACCCTATGAGAAACGTCGATGCAAATCACAAATTGCGTGGTCGGACACAGTCGTGCACGTGGATTAAACTCCCTTTGATCATACTGCCATGTCAAAGAGGGGTGCGTCGTTGTTAGTGAAGATTAACAGTTCATACTTTCCGTTACAATTATTTTGGAGAGAGATTCATTCTTTAATTTGGGTTAAGTATCATAGGAAGTCAGTTTAGTTCAGTCTTGTGTGATTTACTTTTCATGTGATATTCCAGTTTAAATGGTATGGCGGAATTATTGTTTTACACTCAATGATATAATTTTAAGATAAATTTGTTCATCACTGAAATATTCATTATACGAGCATGATTATTTGATAATTTATTAGATTCGCTATGGTTATAAACTGGCTGTAATAATTTTTTCTCGCCATTTTGTCGAACTTTCAACGTTAGAGACAAACGACAAAAATTCAGGAAGTTTCCGCTGTCTAATTCTAACATTCAGAGTTTAATAAAATAGAGAAAAAATCTCACAGCAAGTTTCTAAGGGGCCATTGTAAAAAAAATTTCAATCTCCAAGATCATGGTGAATCTACTCTGCTGGAGACAATTTTTTAATATTTTTAAAGAAGTTTGAGTTTATATAATTTTCGAGAATAAAAGTGGTGTTAGCGGTACAATTATGTTTTCCGCTGTACCTCAATTATCATTTAAATTTCTCAGTTAAGAAACTTTCTAAAACAAAGAACTTGTAGGTATATGGTAAATAATATTTTATTTAATTAGTCTTTTCTCATTTCAAACACCCTCTTTCTTTCAATTAAAATGCAGATCTCTATAAAGAAAATGTCAAGAGATAACAAATTTTCAATCAGGATATTAAATTGATATTAGAAAATACGGATATGATTTTATTAATTCTGCCATGGATGCCAACTATGATATATATGTACGTCGTTGTGTATCAGAGAATAATCTGAAAGTAAATCTCTGCCGGTATGCGTGGTTAGTTACAGCAACGTGGCGAATGGGCTCGTTGCCAGAATTCTCTCTATCAATGTTGGGTCCATCAAAGGAGGATAAAATGTTAAGTAACGAGGTCAAGTAACTTGTACTTTCCATTTAATTATTACACACGGATCAAATTTTGCATGACTTGGAAGTTACGCTTCTAGAATTCATCGAAACTGACATCTCCACAATATTAAGTAATAGATGTGATAGAAATAGAAATGATTAAATAAAGGAAAATTAGAACATACATTGATTTGAAATTAAATATTCAATTTTTAAGCTACGTTTTATTGTAATGTTTATTTAAATAATTTGCGATTTAATAATTTAGGTATTTAGAGTTTTGTTCTTTGATATTGCAGTTTTAGTAATTTTGTTCCAAAAGAATGACTTTCAGAAGAGTTATTCATCGCATGCTAAGGCCAACTTAACAATTTAAATGTTTTAATTTGCTTCACAATATAAAGTTGGTGAAATTTCCAAGTTTGTAATAATTTCAAACTGTGTATAAATATCCCGATAAAACGATAGATTGAAAATCAATAATATTTGCTTTGCAATATTTTTCAATAGGTTTCTAAATAATCAATATTTTCGAGTAACTTTCGCTTCACCAACTAATCAGTTAATTAGTCGGTCTGCAAATTTCATAAAATTAGAATGCTTAGCTTCAACGTGATTAATTTCGATTAATTTCAGATACACACATTCGAGGGAATATTTTCACCTATATTTTATAAATTGCAATATGGTGCAGCAACGAAGCCGGGGAATTTTAGCTCAGAAATATGGGCTGCGTTAATTAATGTAATATTTGTAGTTTGGTTAAATGCAACGCGGTTGGTACGCAACATGATAATTGTTTTTGTACACTTCGTTGCAACAGTCTCGTTGATAATTGCCGATACTTGAGGTCAATTGAAATATTTACGATTCGGTAATATAAGCTCGTAATTTTAAACGAAATACTGTAATACACTGCAAATTATAAATAATGGTAAGTAACCGTAAACAATTATGAAAAACAATGAAGATTGACATTACGTGATATGGGTATTAAACATTTCATTCTGTTACATTTAATGTAACATTACACGCATAGTATTGCACTTTATGGTACCATAGTATTTAGCTATTTTTATTATCGTAGATAATGAAAATTTTTAATCTTTATTGGACGTGGAATGTTATTTTAATGTCACGAGAAGAAAATGTTTATCCATATTTTATAAATAAAATGAAACTTTTAATTCTGCAACAGTGGGGATTTGTAAAATAAAACCAAAAAAAATGGTAAAAACTAAATGCATTAAACGTATTCAATAAAATATTGCATGTTTTTTTATAAAACGTTCATGTTGATCACTTTAATAAAAATAGAGTTAAAATATTTTTATATTGGAAACAAACTCATAATTTTGTTAATATAAAGTTTTCTTAGTTTTACGTAAAACCATCTTTTAATGCTCTTCGTTCAAAACTATTTTCTCTTTAGAAACTACTTTTGAAAATGACTTTTATAACAATATATAAAATAACGAATTTTCATGAATGCGAATGAAATAATACCTAAATAGAGGTTTGTTTCAACTATTAAAAATTACTATGAGAATTTTGTATATCTTATATATTTATACATTTTGCATGAAATATTTTACAAATGCATAAAAACTTCGCTGTCCATAGAGAAAGTGGAAGGGGAGAATATAAATGGGGAAAGTAATGAAAAAGGTTCGTACAAATGTGCGTTCTATTTAACTTTGATTTCGAGTTGTAGTTATTTCCGTATTCCAATAATATGCAGCTAAGTACTACCTTATGAGAACTGGCCAACGTGGTTATCTTCAACCTGAATGTGTAAAATGTTAATTTTGCTACAAAGGAGAATAGAAAGCGAGCTTAAGGTAGCTCGACGACGTCGAAAACGGACTGAGATTGGATTCTTTGAGGGCCAAGAGAATGCAGCAAAAATAACTGAAGTTGTTTGCTCTGTGAATTTACTTCACGAATACCGATTTTGCCAATTCGCGGTATACACAACATGATAAATGTATGACGATTTGTGTCAGCTGATAGAACGGAAAGAAAAGCAAAGTTACCTATAGTTACTCTCGTAAATATTCGGACATCAAATTTTCAATAATTTTTCGGAAGAAATGAATCTAATATATAAATAGATATTTGGGAATATTTAAACTTCTAACTGCTATAACATTGCGAAGAAAAGCCACACAACAATCCATTTCATCTTATTTTACATAAAACGTGAAGTCTCTTTCATGATTCGAGATTTACTTTTTTCAAAGATGCTATTGTCATCGTGTAGTGGGTAGTAACGTGAAGATACTTCTTTTTTCTCGAAAACGTGAACAAATTCAAATATTTTTAAAAGATTAAGAAATTTTTTTCATGGCTAAGTTCACCGTGGTTTTAAGGATTCAAGTTTTTCCTTAATAACGATTCTATGGAATTTGAGGTACGATATTTCGTCACCGTTTTATTTTGAATATTTTTAATATTAGATTTAGGCGAACTTAAAAGAATTCTGCATTTCTTGGACGCTTGGACATAATATTCAAAATTGAATAAAACATACATGGTTTCTTATAGAGTTTGAAGCTAATGTATTACATATGTATATATATACTTAGTTGTGTATTATTAAAATGTAGAAATGTACAAAATACATTTACATTCTTTGAATGCTCTTGAATACAGTACAAGCATTGAATATAATACAAAAGTCGCCATTTTCATAATTATTGTACCACCGTTATTGTAATAACGTTAGAATAGCACAATAATAAGACAAATGCAATGTTGAATGTATAAACAAGTAAGAGTGGGGAGGTAATTAAATTCACGCTTGTTGGAACAGAATGCAAGATTGTAGTTACAATGCTGTGTAACTTCTCAATCATGTAAAATTCCAAAATAACTTCTTGCAATTTAATAAACAGTTTAAGAAGATCAATTAATTGAAAAAGAAATATTCAAATGATTTGTGATAATCATAATATTAAATTTCAAATATTATCAATTAATTTTATTTTCGATAATTATAACTAAATAACTTATTAAATAATCTTAATTTTAAATTATAAGAAGTTACAAATTTATGCAATTTTTTTTTTATCATTAACAATTGTTGTAGATGATTGAAATAAGTTTCAAGTTGAAGTAGAAGAATCACTGAAGTATAAATATAATCGTAATTTGTTAAAATCTAGTTAAATTTATCACGTATCATATTTATCACATAAAATGACTCATATATATTACGAAACATCGTATTCAATTTGTTCAGTGCACCACAACATAAATTTCTTGAATCTGGTTATTTCACTTTTTTTCGAAAATTTCATCGTGGCTGAAAATATCGTACATATATATTTAATCTACGTCCAATTGCAGATCTATTTTCTACTGTCTTTATATATTACATGAGGATCTCCTTAGAATAGTTCTCTCTAAAATAGTATGTCAATTACGAATACGTCGCTTATATCATTCTGACTGACATTAATTTGTTTCTCAATCATGTTACACATAATTTTTACACGTTTATAAATGAGTACAAAGTATTAAAGAAGAGGAAGACTATTACAAATTGTGTCAATTAAATTATTTTTCCTTTATATTATATTTCTTTATTAATTTATCTATTTCGACATTCTACGATAATAGTTTACTTATTTTACATTCATTATGCGATGTTTCTCTCATACTTGAGTTGTAAGAAAAAATTGTAACATTATGTGTAACTTGTTGTATTTTCGAAATTTTTAGATACTTCAGATGATTTACGTTTTTAGTATCTGCTATCGTTTCTTTCGGAAAATTGGGAAATAATCGTAAAATTTTTAGAAGTAAAAAATTAAGGATATTTTAATCACCGTTTAGGTAGTAAATAATTCATTCAGTTTATTATGAAGATTTACGTTCAGATTAATATTGAAAGAATTAGATTACAATCGATATTGAAAGATTAATCAAGAACTTAAAAACATACAACATAATATCGTTTGAAGGAGGAAGCTTGAAATTTGTATATTCAAATTTCAAGCTCCAAGTTCTTCAAACTGAAAATTACTAATAAATACAAATTATATAACTTTCGATACTTTACGCCTAGTATAACGAGTCACGATAAGCTCGACACTTACTCGAAGAAGATTAAAAAGAAAATTCTGGAACAAGGGATTACAGCGAGACCTATTCCATCTTATTTGTCCAATTCTATCCTATATATCGCGTAATGGGCTAGGGAGATAATTAGAAACGCGTGATTTGTAAAGGTGACGTGTATACATAGGACGTGAGCCAATTGACAGCAGTTTCTTCAGGCACATTGTCGGAAGGGGATGAAGCGTGGCGGCCAAGTGGGGATGAACAGGTCGCCCTGTGTTAGGGGAGAGAGCGAGCACCCTTGCTCGACTCGGGCTGAACCGTCGCCAAGGGAGGGGGATCCTCGTGCGCTTAGGATATACAGAGAATCCCACGAACTCGGAACTTCAGTCTGAACGCGACGAGCGCTACGTTCGTTGCGCGTGTTTCGCGTGAAAGTGAATCATGTGTGAGAAACGTGGTATGTGCACGAGTAAACGACAGGTGCCTCTTCTGGTAGTGACTACTTTGTTAGTTGGCGTACGCCCGGAATTAGTCGGTGAGTAGAGGAAAAACGATTCGCAATACGACGGTTTCTTTCGGTCCGCGACGTCGCCGCCGGTCTCGTCGTGCACGCGTTCTCGATCCTTGTGTCCCTTTTTTGGTTTCCTCAGCGTCGAATCTCAGTTAATCCCTTGTACGCGACTGATATTTTCTTTTTCGCGATAACATCAGTGTCTGAAATTATCATTTGCCTTTTCTCTTTCGCTTGTAGAATAACAAAGGAAAGAGAAGAATGATGGTGTGTGAAAATAAATTTCATCTATACTGTTTCTTTTCTTTTCTTTTTTCTCTTTTTTTTTTTTTTTTTTTTTAAAGAGAAGTTCGATAACTGGAAAGTTTAAAGAAATTTGGAACTTTGCAGTTGACGTGATGGATACAACAGAAAAATTTATTTCCCGGCTGAAAAATTATCCTGAGGGTAAAAACGTTCCTTCGAAGTGTCGTATTATAGTGGAAATAAATGATAACGAAACTGGAAATGTAAGATATAGAAGACAACTTAAATTGAAAATTAAAATCAAAAATTAAAAAAGAATTTGCGATAATAGTGCACAATAATACAATTTCGGAATGTAATATTTAATTTTCAAATTGTATCGATATAAATAAGAAATATCCGCCTTGAATTATTAAAATTAAATTAAATTTTTCTAGATAGTGTAATATAGAAAGTCAAAATTTTTTTTAACGAGGTGTTTCCAACCCTAGGATCATTTTTCAATACAAAAGAAAAGTTATTCCATAATTACGTGAACTACATTTGTACAGGGTTTCAGATTTTGTAGAATTTTCTAGTCGCCAAACTTTCCTTATTAGTTAAAACCTATTATTTCGATATATTCCTCTTTTTATTATATTTTTGTTGTATTAATAATTTGGTTTTAGTTACTTTGGGGTTTATTTTAAATTAAACATCCTAAATTTTTGTAATCTAATATAAATCACTGCAGTCATTTATGATCCAATGATATTGTTAGAGGATTAACTGGAGTTTTGTTATTTTCTTTTGTTTCCTTTTTGTCCGTCTTCGTTCAATTTCAAATACTTAGTCTTTATTTTATAACCCGAATGTACAGAAATCCTGAAAGTATAGAAAACACGTAGAATTTTAAGTACGATATTTCAGCAAACTTGAGAAATGAAAAGCTAGTTTAATTAAAGAAAGTAATAATGTGCAATTTCTTTCCTTCTTTTTGAAACTAAATTCTTCCTCTCAAATAGCTTGCTCTCAGAAAGTACTTTTTTGAAAGGTATTGAAGTTAATTGTGTAAAAAAAATTTCGGAATGCAAAGGGTTCAGCCTGTTTCATTGTTGTTACGTCGCATGACAGATCGTTTTACTCGTCTTGCCGAAGCTTATCGCAAACGGCAAGGGAAAAATGTGCAAACTCTTTGCGTCGTTTAGATCGGATGCGATTCGACAAGTTTAGAAATTTCCTGGAAGATTGTGTGTTGATTGTGAGGCTTCCTTTGTTCGAAATATATGGAAATATATGTATGTTTGTTAATCTGTTAGTAAAGTCACTTCTAATCCTGATGCGATTCGACAAGTATTTTCGGCAAGAAATTTCTTGGAAAATTGTGTATTGATTATGAGACTTCTTTTCTCCAAAATATATTGTCATTTTTCTTATTTCTCAACGCTTTTGCGTATTGTTATTGAGATCATCTCTAATCTTTATTATTTTTTCAACTTGAATTTGTCCCTTGGTGTTACGCAATGGTAGAATGAAAAAATAAATAAAATTAACAATAAACGAACCAAATTTTTATTCAGTTCAACGTATACGACTCACGCATTTCATGTCGTAATTTTAATGTGTCTTTTCTGATTTTATAATTATTTGTTACAGCTGCATTCAAAATTATAGATATCTACATGCATATTCAAAAAAATGCATTAAGTGTATAATTGTCGTATGATAATTAGAAGGGAATGTACTATCTGTCAAGGCAGTTGAAAACTTTAACAAAAATGTTATAAATGCTATACTATATGTTAGAGAAATAGAAGTCACAGGATCTCAACTCTACACTTACGTGCTATAAAATAATATAAGATTTTAGATAAAAATATATATCAAATTGACGCAAGGGATGAATGAGAGTTAACTGAAAACAAATTTATTCCTCGTTAATCTCAGTATCCCAATGTATTTCTTTTTAATAGAAATTATATTGTGAAATACAGAGAAAATAATTTATTAGAAATAATATTTAAAAAAAGAATAGGTCTAAAAATGAAGAAATTTGAATTGAAAAGTTTAGGTTACCAGTGATGAATCAATATTTACAAAATTGCGACTAATAGCGTTAAATTCATCCTGCTTAATTATCCTTGTGCAGTTTTTAATAGAGGGTTTGAATGTGGATTTGAACGAGAACTCAAACGTAATATCGAACATTCCGACCACCAAAAGCGATTAATTGCGCTCGAAATCGTGTAACTCATCGTATATGGATTGATGAACTGTTGGTGGAAGCAGTTAGAATTAATATGTAATTTGTGCGTGTTTCTGTAGACTCTTTTTACATTAAGTGATTGTTCGTGGACACTGAACAATGTGTAACAAGTGTTTTGTAAATGTGAATTTGTCATATTTTGTGATATATTTATAGTGTTTACAGTTATACCAGTGTTAATTTTTGAGTAAAATAACAACCGTGGATGAAAGATAAATAAGAAAAATAGGAGAAATTTAGTTTCATTGATTTATTGATTGTTGAATTGAATTATTTTGATATGATTTTATATGAATCATACAGGATTTTTGTTCAAATTCGTATTTTTGAGAAAAACGCATGTTTTGAGATATTTGAAGAAATAACTTCATTTTTTATGCATCGTCGATATTATTTCGTTCAAATTTTGTAGAAATGCACAGAAATCGTTTAGATGCGACATGTAACAAATTGTTAAATGCAAACATATAAATTTCTCAAGTTTTACGGAAAGAATTCCACTTTCGAAAATATTTAGAGGATGATAAAACGAGTATTTAATTTTAAAAGAAAGTAAAGCGACAAATTTCATTGATGTAGAGTCAATAGACTCTCCGTTCAATTTGAAAATTTCTCTTTCCAAAAAGAAAAAAGAAAGGAACGAAAAACGTGATGTTTCTCTGATATATCGTTGATTTTCGATATGTTTGAACAGAGAAGTAAAGCGGTATACGTTTCGATTAAATATTCGCAATTTGCAAAATCGTGAGATTTGTAAATGACTTCGCGTAAATGAGAATTACGATCCCGATGCAAATTCGCTTTGTTGCGTTTCTTTGCCGGGAACTTCATTTCCCTCGAACGTAGATTGCGTCTAATCAACGTTTAATGGATTAATATCGTTTATAGTTTCACGAGGCCATCGTTTGAAACAGAATAAACATTATCTGGAAATCTGAGCGGGGAACAGAAATTGCTTGGCAAATAGCTGAGATAAGAGAGTCGGGGCAAAAAATCCTTCTATAAATTCGTTTTCCCCGTGTCTCTTTTTCCGAGTGTCAAAATTATACTCCAATTTTTTGCTCGATATGCAGAAAGAGAGAGAGAGAGAGAGAGAGAGAGAGTCCGTTTCAATCTTGATGGTGCCACGTATTTCTCAATTATCTATAAAATTGAATCTTAATCTGGTCCATGCAATCGAAGTGTACAATGCTTACCTACGTAACGTCCGTTCACAATAACACTGATACGAATCAAAATTTAACTGACCTGACATTTCAATAGCAATATGCAGTTATTTATATTTTAACGAGAACTTCGTATTACTCTTCTTTTTTTTTCTTTTTTTTTTTCAATTTCTGCCTCCACCTTCCCACTCCCCCTTGGAGTATTTTATCCGCGTTTCGATTGACAGTTCAACTTTAGAAAAGTTCAGGCAGCTGCAAATATTAGCTACATATGGGGGAAAAAGATAATCTGGATTGCCTTTCGTATTTTCGTGAATTCTTTTACGCGAATTGTGTGCCTTCGTTTTCAAAAAGATTGGAACGCGAAACTAATTTCGGTGGATTTCTCTTTCGCTAGTTTCTCTCGGTCGTTTTCATTTAATAACTCTTATTGATTTTGGATCTTGCAGCGCCCGCGGTCGAAGCACTGAAACGCGGTGCGCGCGAATGTTAAAGTTTGGAGACAAAATTTTCTTAAAAAAATTTGTAATATTGTTTCTACGTACAGTGTGTACCACGGAATTTTGAATTGTAATAGAATAAAGCATCATTTATCAATCTCAGCTCCTTTTTTAGATTACTACAGCAATTTTATTCAGAATTTAATGACTAAAAATGCTGTTAAATATTATTTATCAAGTGCCGATTTACGAATGCTTAAAGCTTGAACATAATACTTTGGCGATTATATATAATTCTATTATAAAAAAGCGCCGGCTTTGTTATACACCAAAAGGAGTCGTGAATAAATGTCGAATTCGAATACATTTTTTTCTATGAAATTCGAAACTTCACTTTAGTCTAACAAATTAAAAGTTATTTGTCACGACAATGCAGATTCTCGAAAAGCTACATTAATAAAATAGTTAATCTCTTATTCGTATGAAATATTTAAATCAGAAAATACAAGCATGAACGATCACAGATTTTGACTGTTATAATTAGGAAATTATTTTATAATCGTTAAAATGTATCGAAGTCGAGATCTGGCTTATATTATTTTATGAAAGTAGAAACGTTGAATTTAGCCATTTCAAGAGCTTAACATTTCAATCCCATGTCTAATATCGAGTTACTGATATAGTACGAATTATGCTCTCGATTTAAAAGAAAAAGCAAACTGTAGTCCTATAGAATTTGAATTTAAATTCTTTATTTTTTAATAAAATGAAAATTATTTTAATACTTTATACTTAACACGATGCTTATCTGAGGAGGATGCTTACGATTATTTTTTAAATGTTATTAGAATAGATTAGAATACGGTTCATAACAGAATTATTAATCACAATTAGAATAGATAGAAACAATTATTTGATAAATTAAACGTTAGCATCAATTGTAGACTAATATAAAATATTAGAATAGACGTGCTATATCTGAAATTGATATTTTTAAACCTAAAAGTACAGAATAATTTACACTTGATACACAAGAGAAAGTGATTCGACAATATTTCAATCAAAAAAATCACTTCATAGCCGGAAAAATCTTCATTACCATAAAAATTATTAATTTTACAAATACAACTTTATTTTACGAAAATAAAGAAGAAGAAAGAAAATCAAACAAGAATGGAATACATCAGAGAGAATGTAAAAGAAAAATATGTATAAAGTAACTAGAGGGATTTTTATTTTACATTATGAACGATTTACTTTCTTATTGACGTGGGTACGAAAGTATAAATCGTATAAATCGTAAGTTTGATTCGTACAGGTTTGAAATTTTACTCGGTTTGTGACGTTCATTGGCGACGAAGACCGATCTGTCGCACGACGTTTGACACACGCTTTACACGTGTACATTGTAAAGTTGCGATTTCGCAAATATTATCTGGTCACGTAGCTACTTGGTTTGGTTTTGCCAGATAAAACGTGAAAACACGCGCGGGCATAATGTCGAAATATTGAGCAGGCCAATTTGTACGCGTCGTGTTTTCGCAATGGCCGCTATCCAGTGAAGTTTTATAAAAATTATCTATTATCATCGATACATAGTACACGTTCCTTGTTTGTTATTCTTTCATTTTTATCTTCCTCGTTTTTCAATTTGGCGCCAGAATTCTTATCTACAGTGACCCATCAAAATATTCGAACACTTCTCATAGAAAAAAATACGTACATACATATAGTAAATTTTTATATATATACATATACAATTAATGTTGTATTAAGCATATCAAGAATATTTACATTAAATGTTAAATATGATCGCAATGAACATGGTAGTTTACTAATAAATATAATTTTTGTGATCTCTGCAAAATATATTTTCTTGTATAAAATATCATTTTTATATGTTGTGTTTCTAGACTTGGTACAAACTTGACTACTATAATGAGTGTTGTATCTCGTTAAGGTGTAATAAAATGTTGAAATGTTTTATACAAGGAGCATAATATATTCACAAAAAGATTTTTCTATTAATTTTCGAATACTTTCGCGAATAGCTATAAATTTATACCTCGCTTATTTCTTAGTCTCTTCACTGAAGATAAAAATGTGAGAGAAAGAATTATTGGAATAAAAATCGTTTAATCCGCGAGGGAAAAAACATGTTGCCGAAATTGAATTTTTCTGTCAAAATTCACACTTTTCAAAGAGTTTCATCTTTATTTTTATAAATGAAATTTTACATTTTTCGTGAATTCAGTGCTCGAGTTTTTTTCAATAGGAATCCAACAAGTGGGGAAACGTAACGTTGATCGATTGTTTATGAAATATCGCGAATAATCGTTATAAATACAAAACGAAATTTTGTGAAAAATTTGTTAACGATTTTTTTTTCTCCGAATATTTTTCATCTCAACTAGTTTTCGCTGTACTAGACTATAAAATGTCCATTTGATCTCATAGATATCGTTGTCCTATATAGTATAGTTTCATAAAATTGAATAGTGATATATATTTTTCTTATTTTGTGTATCTTTGAAATGACATTGGAAATTTTTTAATATTTTCTTTTTACAACTTTTTTCATTTGTACTATTTTTTCTAGATCTGTCGTTGGTGTCTTCCTAAATCTTTCTAAATTATTTTCTTTTAAGAAGTTAAAATATACAGAAAGATATGTAACAGAAGGCGAAAACAAAGTTTTACACACCGATATTTTTGTACCATTTAGGATTATCCTGATACTTTTAACGTTGTAATAACCAAATTAATAATTTCGTTTACTTACAAGAGAGAATGCTTATTGTAGTTGTTTATTTCAATTAAAAATCTACGAAGTAATATTTATAAATCAGTTGTATTACTTTCGCCTGCTTGGTCATTTTTGCAACGCTGTAAATACAATAGTGAAGCAATAAGTATTTCCAAATTGTGTATACATAAATATCCACATTGTGAGAGTATTTTCAAATTATGCCGGATCAAGTTGAGAATATTTTCACAATATGAAGGATCAAATTTCACAAAAATGTTCAAGCGACTTTAAGCGTTTTTTATCATCCAAATGGTTTTATTCGTTCGCTTGACGGCAAAGAAATAATGAGAGTTAACAGAACGAATGATCGATTTACGTCGCCTGAATTACTACGTTTTAATTAGCAAGGTTTCACCCTCGCTCATCGGTTATTTCAGTTTTTCATTTACACGCGTTCGCTTTCTTATTATTTATCGCGGCGTAGTCGTGATTGTATGTTCAGTGGCGTGACGTTTAACATGGCGAGCATTAAAGCCCCAGATTAATTAGAAATAAGAAGGAAAGTTTCATTCGAAGCGCGTGGAAACGGTTATGAACGATCGCCTTGCAACTCTCATTAATTTTTTTCCTTCTCTTTCCCTTCGTTCGTTTACGACAATTTATGGTGCCACGTTCGCTCCCATGTTTCTTTCCTCTCGCCTATCGCATTAATTTGATCGACCTTGAAAAGCGGAACCAGAGGCAAATTAGGTTCGTATCATTAATTGTGTTACCGAGTTGAGTCCATTAGAATTATTAAAGGTTCCGGTATTCTTGTCTGTGTTTAGTACTACATTTAGCTAGTGAAAGTTCACCACGAAACTTTTGTTGTTATGTATTGTATTCGTTATATAAAATTTGAAATTAAATTCGTTGTACGAAACGTTTTGAAATTTCATTAACATTATAAACATTATACTGATTATTAAGATTGGCCGTTTAAATATTTCTTTATTGTCTGCGGAATATATCTATTTTGCATTAAAAATCTTTTTCAGCCTTGTTTTCTCTGTCAACAGTGTCTCATTAGAGTATTAATAAAATTCCAATGTGTTTCACTCACGACACTCATAATTAGACTGTGGATTCTTATGCATTTATAAATTTTCACGGACACACGCAATTAACGAAGTGGAACTTAACTAGAAAATTGTTTCTTCTATATAGAATTATAATTAACGCTCTTCTCTACATATTTTACATATTTTTGCATAATCTGTACATTGTATGCAATTTTGCATCCTCAAATTTTCCATAACGTCTACTCGTAATACATTCGCCATAAACATTCGGATATATGAGCATACATATGTATTATTCTATTCCAATTTTAACTAATATTATCAGATTAACTATTTATTAGAGACTGAGCCCACGAAGCTTGATATTTCGTTAAATATTAATCGATAAATATCTATAATATATTTGGATGCACATTAAAAGTTGCTAGTTCTAGTGTTAGACTCAAAAAAGAAGCTATTAAAACTTATACAACTTCAATTTTGTTTTCTCATCAGAGACAAAACTTATAAATTGATCGCAGTTTTTTAATTTCATATGAAACCTGGAAACTAATAATCGTCATAAGATAGATCGTTCGGTGTCGATATAATGATGGATAAGATACAGTATTATAGTGACAAGCGTGTAAAACAAAATTTTAAAGACACAGGCACGAAGTTCGCCAGTTCCACATCGTATAATATTGCGAAGGGTTAACCCTTAGTAATTGGAATTATCGTTTTAATTCATTAGCCTATAGTCGCTTCAATCATCATAATTTCGATCACTCGATATTATACCCTCACAATCAGTTTTATAATATTTGGAAAACAAACACTGGTTTACGTAAAAATTATTTTTTTTCTTCTATCGTAAAGAAGTTCCTTTTTACGTTCTAATTTTTTTTATTTCTGTTATTATTCTTTTAATTATGGTATGATTCGTTTATTTTATTATTCTTGTTCTTTTTATTATACTGTAACATTCTAACAACAAACATTTATTAATCTGTATAAAATACAGATTAATAATTTTTCAAAAAGAACTTTTGTACGTATAGGAAATTGTACATGTAAAATTTTCTGGTATTTGTTATGCACGCTAATGAGGTGACTCTTAAGGGGTTAAGCATAATTCCACTTTAAAAGGCATAATAAACGAGGAACATGGGTCACAGAGGATTGATGCTTATAGCAATTATTAAAGAGATGATCTTGTTAAAGGAAAAGTAAAGAAGGAAACAGATTATAAGGGGAGAAAGGAATTGGAAAATAAATCCTTACGATTTTACGTGTTAACGGAGCACGGGACCGCAGATTTTTCCTACGATTGAAAATTACTCGATGTCGATGGACTCGAAGCGAAATCGGAAAACCAATTTGTTTGTTCAGGATCAGTGTTCCATTGGACACATTTGTCACATAGACGAAATACATGCCTCTTCACAATTACCGACTGGTTTAATTACTCGATTTATGGTGAAACGCAGATGACTACGTGGTTTTGAATGGAATTTCATTGAAAGACTTGCAGAATTTCCTTCGCCATTGAATATTACGCTGCCTCGTAAATGTAAATTTCGTAAATTTTCATCAACACCAATTCGAAATCGAATCGAAAGTATAATCGTATTTGCTTTTAATTATTTCGAGTTATTTTTCGTGCCTGATTATTGAAATAAATGGAATGAAACGAACGTGAAATATGTTTTTTCGGACACAAAGTAACATGCCAAATAATATGAAATATTTTTGAAAATATTTTATAATATCCATGACAACTATGGATATTAAAAGATAGTGTCCTGAAACTTTTGAACAGTTCGCAACTACGAATTTATTAATTCAAAATAATTCTTCGTAATTCAAAGAAAATTGTTCTTAGCTTGCGTTACGTTGTCCTTTTTACGGCGGGACGTGTCTGTATAAAAACTTGATCATTTTGCATTAACACTTCCATGGCTTCCGTGACTCGGGCACGTAACAAAATTTCAACTCGGGAACGTCTTGGCTGTCACGTTCAAATTTATTACTCATTTGGGTATCGTTCCGGGGAGTTAAAGCAAACAAAATGCAACGAATTGGAAAAGTAAGGAACGAAAGAGTGTCACTGATAATGTATGTCTTCTTAATAAATTTCTCTTACCGACAAATTTATTGGCTTGAACTATCAATTACGGCAAAATGCAGCGTGACACTGGAGAGAAGCTGTGTACACGGAATCGTATGAAATATTGACGACAAAATCCCGGTTCAATTTCGAAAATATTAAACGCAGAATTTTCATTCGAATATTCGGATTGTACTATAAATATTCAGTATTCATTTCTACTTGCGCAATATAGCAAGCATAACATATTAGAATGGTGGATAATATTGTCTAATGTTAATATTTATGTATATGACGCGTGTTATGTAAATAACACTGTGCATGCAGCTTATTACAATGTATAATGTTATGATGTGCAGTGTATTACGATGCACAGAAAATATTACAAATAGGTAATGCGAATCAAGACTTTCTATGTTGCAATTGGTGAAACGAAAGTTTCTGCATACAATAGGATGTTCGTAATATGAGAGTAATGACTTGGAAGGAGAATTCAGTGTATAAATAATAATACATAGGATTTGTATAAATGCTAGAATTTGATCGATTTTTATGACAATTTCAAAGAAAACTTTCCTTTCATGTATTGTCCGATATATCAGTTTTATTTTTGATTATGTTGATCATTCAAAAATATTTTCATACTATAATATTCTTTTAAGTTGAATTATAATTAATGTTTCTTTTTTCTATTTGCAGGTAAGTAAGAGACATGCGAATTCAATCTTGTTCCTCTGTTGTACAAACAGAAAATTCACCGTCAATGTGAGTATTTCAAAAGCATAATTATTCGTTTTACGTGAGATATTCTATTTTTCTACGAAGTAGCAACAATTAGACTCTACGCGAGCGTCTATAAATGAAAGCAAGTTTTCAAAAAGAATCGTCAACTTATTAGCATCTGAATTCGCGTATAAAGAAAAAAAAAAAAAAAAAAAAAAAAAAAAAAAAAAACCGACGGTGACAACCCTTTCGCGAGTGCTGTTTCGTAAGTGCACTCTTTGTCGAACGAAAGTAGTGGATGGGTAGGTCAAGGAGCAGGGGTTGCAGTTAATAATGCTATCTCGATGACGGTATAATTTCGTTGAAGGTCAATAGACAGATGGTCGGTCCGCAAGTATCATCGAGATCCTTTGCCCATAAAATTGATCAAATTCTGAGATACGGTGTACCGGCAAACGCTTTGAATCCAATAAAGAGGATTAAGTGTACTGAGCTGTAAACACGGTGTGATTGAATTCTAGGGGTGACGAGGAAACGCTCTCCCTCCTTCTCTTTGCCATCCCGTACCTATTTTTTTTTTCCCTCTTGCTTTCGTTCTCTTGCCTCCTCCGGTTCAACCCGCTTGTCTTTAACCCTCGACGCCAGCCACCCTCTCGCTCTTTGTCTCTTTCGATTTTGTTTTCCCAATGCGACGTCTGTTTCTTCTGATTTCACGGCGACGAGCGACGCGGCTACGTGATATCGCCTTTTTAAATTTTCGTTATTAGGCTGCGAATTTTCATGCAAATTCCTATTGCCTTCTTTTTTTGCAAACAATTGAAAACGATTGGTCCTTGGCTAAAATTTGTATTCTTTGCTGCTAATTTTGATTCGGTATTCTATAATAATAGTTAGAATAGTGATTACTAGTAAAAAGAATTAGTTCTTCTGTAAAGTAATATTATTATAAGCAACAGATTCATACCTTATATTCCTTGGAAACAGTAAGTTTTTAATTTCAAGATCAGTGAGAAAACGAAACCAGTTCAATTTATTATTTCGTCTCGACCCCATTTCTCCAAAATCTTTTCAATTGCCATTCGATTTTAATGCACGATAACAGCACGCCACCTCGTTAATATTTCGTAAATATCACTTTGATTGTTATTGAAATTTTGCAGCTGACAGTCCAGTGACAAATACAGTGGAATATTTAAAACAATTCCAGCTCCGTATTGTTTTCGTCCGTGTTCAAGTTTACTAATAAATTATTTATATTTACCTAATTGTCAGTCGAGAAATTATTTCGCGAAATTACCGTGCCGTTATTTTTAGACCATGAACGTAACTGATATATTGATATAATCATATTATAGGTTATTTGTCGTTTCCTCGTATTTTTCTGCTTATCAACGAAAAGAAGTTTATGACAGTAATATTTCATCGTGATTTGTTCGTCTGTGTAAAATTTACGATTGTATTTTACAGGATACTATTATCGGTCAATCGGTAATTAAAAATACAATTTAGCGTTCACAGTGCGCGCGCGCGCGCGCACAAAATTACCAAACATTAATTAGGCGTATCTTTGCACGAACGTACTCCCTTGGTGAAAATATTGAATCCGCTGCGTACGAATGTTATGCGATGCAATTTCATTCTGCTTATGCGTGCACAACAAATACATAAATAAAAAATCAGCCACTCTTCTCCAGAATCATAGCGAAAAGCATACTGAACGTAGAGAGAATATTTCGTCAGATAAATTAGATTACATTAATTTCGCAAGAAATATGTATTTATAGGTATTTATAGGAATTTATCAGATTAATATGTTCGTGCCGGATAATTGGAGTGAAAATGACGGAAATAAAGTTTCGACATTAGAGTTTCTTTTAATCAGTGTGAATTATATTAAGATTTCATTACTCAACTGTTCATTTCTTCAGTTGCTCTTTAAATTACAATAACAATGGTGTAAAAATATTAACAGCTTGCATTATCGTCCATTTCAATAAAATATTAAACGTATTTTTATAAACGTATTAGAGACGTATGTTTTTTACGATCGATATCACTACGATGTTATTTGTTTCATTTTATTTGCAAAAGCGAATTCTTGCCGCGGTTCATTAGTTCAGCGCTTAAATACTAACGAAACGAACTCTACAGCGACTAATAACTCCTTTAAACAAAAAATCCTTTGGCAACTTGTCACTGTACGTTGCATACGAATAAATATTTCACTACATTTTCGGCTTCTGTTCCCTTATTGACTATTTATCATCTTAAAGAATGAATGCATCTAAACCAGGAGAGGATAATAATTGTTATTTTTTTTTCAATAAAATTGTATTTATTTAAAATATCTGGGAAACATCTGGGAAAGATTACTTTTTATAATTCATTGAATTATAAAAATTGATTCATTTGAAATAAAGAAAAGATAAGCAAATATGCAAATAAGCTTTCATCCTGACAAAATATCAGAAAAATGTTTCTGTTACGGCAAGCTCGGCTGTGTTGAACGTTAGTTGCTGTCCGCTTCGCTCGTCGCTCTCTCGTCGTGCCTGTTACAGCCTCCGGAGAGATATTTTAATGAATGAAGACGTGATGTAGAATAAATACGTTTATTCTCAACAAATACAATGACTGAATTGAGTGTAAATGTAGGTGAATGTATGACTGACGCGGGGTCAGTCCTCTGACGGACTGCGTGTGTCTCGTCCAATGGTCTATTGGAGACTCCCCCAATGGTCTCTTGGGTGACTCTGTCGAATCCTCTTTTCGCTGTGTGTCTACGTCGCCCTTTTAATTGGTGGGCGACTTTCTGGAGCCGGCCAAGGCGCCTTGTTTCCTAGACAAGGCTTTGTTTATGCCCTACCGAGCCTTTCCACATACT